>NC_057805.1:81076871-81149122 GCF_018294505.1 Triticum aestivum
CGTGCTCCGTGGGTGCAAAAACTACCTCTCCACCAGCCGCGAAACACCGGCGTCCTCCGTCCGCCACCCCATTCCACCCATCAACCGCCACCCTCCTCCATCACGCTGGAGCCGATACCCCGACGTCGTCGTCCACCGCAACCTCAACCGCAACACCCTCCACGGCTAGTAGTTGAAGCCGAGGCCGGGCCGTCCGTACCCGAGCCAGTTCAACCACGCCGTCCTGCGCCTCACCGCTGCCGCTCCAAGTTCGCCACCCTCCACCGCACCGGAGTTGTTCCTGCTACGCCATCCTTCGCCGCCTCGGATCTGCTTCCCCTCCGCCGACATACGGCCACGACAACACAGTCAACAATTTGGCCATGGGTTCGTCCAAGCCTGCACCCTCCAGAACATCGGTTTCCCTGGCAAAAAGAAGAAGATCGGTGCGACATGTGGAGGTGACCACACCGGCAACCGAAAATGGTACTCCTCTTCCCTTATTTGTGCAAATCTTACGTGTCTGCTTGCACGGTATTCATCCCATAGAAGGCACCAGTTGACCGCTTCTTCTTGATACTAGATGTTCCTAGTAACTCACGATGCACAAGGTTTCTCCTCATATACTATTTCACCTTAGCTAGAGGTCCCTCGCCCCCCTGAATTTCAATTCCTGGTCAGTTGATTCCCAATTAACGGAAGCATTCCCCGGCGTAACAGGCGCTAGTCCGCCTATTACGTCGGGGAAGCAGCGCCTTGGTGTTTATCTTAGGGGCGTGTGGGGCCTAGAGCTACTGGCGCCCGATCTGGAGGTCGGTCGGGATTAAAGGGATGGCCTGGGGGCGCTGCCAAGCACGGCGGTGGTGTGAGGTCGAGGGGAGGGCGGGGCGGCAGAGGCAGGGGTCTGGGCCGGTGGTCGCTGGCGGTTCGAGAAAGATCGTCAACAGTGACTGGCGGGAGGTAGACGAAGGCCATCTGCCCATTCCTTATAGATTGGACGGTTCATTAAAAAATCGACTGACCTATTTAATTTCAGTCGACTGTTATCTTGACAAGACCACATGTGGTGGTGTGCTGGAGGAGTACCTGCATTTCCTGTGCTCATATATTAGAAAATCATACGGAGTAGAATCTAATTTTGTTTGCCATGCAATGTTGTAGAGCTATCATATGTCTCCTGTCATTTATTTTTCAGCCACCTGCTATCTGCTACTTTTACAGTGCACTAGTTCTACACACACTTCACCCATACTCTCACTATTGTGTTTTTATGCAAGGGTATTTCAGACCCTGCCTTGACAGAAGCAGAAAAGATAAGAGAGAAGTCGCTCCAGCGTGGTACGCGGCTAAGCCAGACACGTTTCAAGACATTAAAGGGTGTAGTGTCAGCAGATGGAGACGGGGAACGTAGCTCTAGAGTTGATGATCTCGCTCGCCATGAACCACCATCCCAGGTGCTTGCTTTAACTTCACGGTGTCATATGTGGTTGCATGTTCCATATGGTGTCTAGCTTGTATTCGAAAGGCCAAAGTCGGTCTTTATTAAGATAAGGAAAGATATTTTTTACATGAACCATCATCCCTTGAGCACCAAAAGACAAATAGCTAGTCAGGGCACTGGCCGAGCCAGTGACAAGCCCAGCAAAGAGAGGCATCACCTGGAAGCCAACTAAAAAGCCGCGATGGTGGCGAAGCAGCCCGCCTCACACCAGGCTCTTAAGTCCTAGATGATCATGCTCACCACTCCAGCTGGATGTCTAGCTTGTATTGCTTCCAATTTGGTTAAATTGCATCTGCTTAGCTTACACATTATACCTTTGAATATGACATGCCTTTCTGTTTTTGGTACATACTAGTACATATGTGTATTAACCATGTTCTTACATCAAACTAATGTTCTTGTGTATCCCTCATCAATCACTTATGATGAGGCAGTCAGGCAAGTGGAATACTCCTCATTTAAAGAATGCAGCGTCAGCCTCCCGACATGATTCTCAAGAAACAGCAAGGCTAGATGAAGATAGTGGACGTAGCTCTGTAGTTGATTACCGCATTTCCCCTACACTAGCATCGCAGGTGCTTGCTCTAACTTGGCTGCGTGATATGTGGTTGCATGTTGCATATGGTGTCTAGATTGTAATTCTTCCAATCTGGTTAAACTGCATGTGCTATTCTGCTTAGCTTATACATTATACTTGTTAATGTGACATGCCTTCCTGTATTTAGTACATAGTACATTTGTCTATTAAGCATGTCCTCACATAAAACTATTTTTTTTGTATCCCGCATAAATCAATATGACGAGACACCTTCAGTATATGCAGTGTGATATTAGTTGCATCTTTGATATGATTTATAGCATGCGCTGCTTCTAATTTGTTGAAATGCCATTTATGATGGGACACTTTTAACTTGGCAGAGTCATATTGGTTGCATCTTTCACGTGGTGTCTAGCTTGCATTGCTTCTTATTTGGTGAAATGGTTTCTGCTTAGTTTACACAAACAGTTGTGAATATGCCATGCCGTCCTGTTTTTCGTATTATTCCATCCTGGAATCATGTGTTTGCCTTACATCAAAGTAGTGATTGTCAGTATCATGCACGAATGAGTTCTGAAGAGTGAATTTTATTGCTTTTTCTTGTCGGTTTTACTTGACAATTCAAAATCAATAAAGCGGAAGGAAGTTAGCAAGGTAGCGGATGAAGGTGCTCCTTCCAAATGGAGGGCCTCTACAGATTCTACTCCTCCATCCCCCAAGATGATTTCCAAGACAACACATGCATAGACACTCAACATAGCTGTGTTGGTGATGAGCACGTCTCCCCTAGTGCACCATCACAGGTGCTCCCTCTAACTTGGCACTGTTATATGTGGTTGCATGTTATGTATGATGTCTAACTTGTATTGCTTCTAATTTTGTTGAATTGCATCTGCTTACTTTACACATTATACTTGTGACTAAGACACGTGTTCCTGTTTCTAGAACATACAATATCTGTCTATCACACCATGTTCTTACATCAAAGTAAATTTGTTCTGAAGAACTAAATTGTTATTCGTTTTTCTTGTCAGCTTGACTTAACATGGCACAGAGAAAGAGGAAGCAAGACAGAACGACAGGGAAAGGGAAGTGGAACAATCCTGCAGATTCTGCTGGTACTGATGGTGCAATAGAAGGTCAAAGTCCGACAGAAAATTGTACCGACAGGGTATCCCATGCTACACGAGCTGCAGAACAAGCCAAACATTAACAAATAGCTGCCACCAAACAAGCAGAGACAACCCTAGTTGTTGCAACACCTTCCACAGTACCACCAGCTGCACGATTTACTCGTTCGTCAACTCAGCTAGCAGCACGTTCCCAAGCTCCCTTGCCACCTGACACTACTTCCGAAGCACTCTTGACACAAGATGAGTTGGCAAGATCAGATGAACTTTGTGAGCTTCAACAGCAAGAAGGTAGTTCCTGGAGTCAAGTTACAGTTGCATGCTTCTTTATATGTAGTCTCACAGTTTGATGTACACTAACACTTCCTATGTTTGTTGTTGGACTAGCACCTAGGCTCAAGAGGAAACAAACATCAGGGATAATGCTCGATAGGTTAACTAAATCTAGAGGAGGAAGAATGGAGATCCGTTTTGAGGCAGGTTTAAAAAGGCCACGTGATGCTACAGAGTCAGCCAAGTTAGTATCAGAGGCAGCTGTTGCTGTTAGGTGTCATGTACGTATCCTCCCAACATGGATTCAGTACAGGAATGACAAAGATGAAACCCAGTTCAACACCTTCCTCGACCATTTATCTATAAGTATGGTTATGTATGGAAACTAGTAATATCGTCTTGCTCTGTCCAATACTTTCTAGGTTGCTGATAATGAGACTCCCATAATTTTCAGCAGATGAGGTTCAAGTTGGATAGCCAAGATGATGCAACCAGACAAGCTTGCACCCATGTTTTCAAGTCTGCTCTGCGACAGTATCGGTATAACTTGAGGAAAACTCACTTTGAGGGCAAGGCTAACAGTGAACTTGCCCAAACATCTCCAGTGGAAAATATATCTGATGAAGACTGGAGAGGCCTCGTTAAACACTGGTCCGATCCGAAGTATCAGGTACATTATATATATATGTCATCAGATCACATGTTGAAGTCCTATTTACACATGTGCCACACAAATCTATCTTCTTGTAGGTGAACTGTTCAAAGAACAAGGCCAACCGTACCAAAGTGAAATTCCAACAGACGACAGGATCTCGTAGCTATATTGCACACTGCGAGGCTCTTGTAATTAGCTGTTGTTTCACTCTTTTCGCTGTACCATATTATCAGATCTATATTGACTTGTTCCAAATGCAGAGGAAAGCCCGCAAGGACCAAAAAGTACCTCAACCAAATGCTGTGGAAATCTTCAAGGACTGTCACACCAGCAAGAAGAAGGGCATGACTACACCAGTCAAAGCCGCTATTGTAAGTCCTTAATCCTCATGCCTTTCAACTACTACTTACTCTGACTTGTGCCTTGAACTGCATGGTTTGCAGCCAATGTCTATTACTCTTTTCAATTTTATACACAATTGTCTTAGCGTATCATTGCACCTTACAAGGTTTAAAAGAGAGGAGTGATGTTCCTTTGATCTTGACCTGTAATCTAGTTCTGTGCTGGACTTGCCCACACAACGTTACAATTGCATGTTTGTCTGTTCTCAGTTGTTTTGTGATATGAATGATGTCATACTATGCTTACCGTATTATAAACTTCGTCTCTTTATCCTTAGCCCTCAATACAATGTGAAGAAATAGACAATACATTAGCGATGGTACATGGTCATATGTTTGGAACCTGGTTTTATTATGTACTCTGCAATAAAATACAACTATTATTTTACATGGGTTCACCAGAATAAGTTCTGTATATAAACCAAAGCTATTTTGTTTGCTTTTGTTGCCTCCTTAATATCTTCTGTTCTGGTACTACTAATGTAAAACCACAACTTTTCAGTGAGCTATGGAAAAAATGGTGGAACTGCCACCTTCTGAAGGTGGCGAGGCAACTATAACCGCAATGTCAGCTCTTGCTCCAGTGGGTCAGTACCTGTCCACTAACAGTGCCGAGAGCATGTTCCTGCATAATACTGGGTTGGTTGTTAAGGCAATCTCGTCCAAACTGCCTCATGATCAAGATATGCTAGCTCAAAACAATGTTGTATCTGCGCTCCAGACACAAGTCCATTCCCTAACAGAGACCCTTTGTGAAACAAGGAGAGAAATTGTTCGATGTTGTCAAGATATGCATGGTTTTGAAACCAGACTATCAGACATTTGCTATGTTGTTCATGAGCCTAGGAGAACTGAAAGCGAAGGTTATGGTGCTCCATCGGACAATACAGCATGAAAACGTAACAGTCAGGTCAAATGAACTGAGCTTCTAAACTTCTGGTGGTGCATTTATCTGCTAGACTGTTAACTTTTATGCCAACCTTCCTTTTGTTCTATAGTTGTAATTTGTTTTGGTGCGATACAAAATTTGTTCTTAACGTGCAGCCACCGGCTGAAGAAAATAGCAAGCCATTTTTGTATAGTGTAGGGTGTTCCCTATATTTGCACTGGTGGCGAACTTTGATGCCCACCGGCTGTAATTTACATGGGCCTCCTACGGGCCGTAGAAACAATGGGGCTTCTAAGGGTCGTAGAAACAATGGGCCTTCTACGTGGCATAGAAACAATGGGCCTTATACGGGCCGTAGACACAATGGGCCTTCTATGGGCCGTATCATCAATGGGCCTTCTACGGGCTTATGATCGGTTGGCCAAACATGGGCCAATAAAAGACCACATTATGGCCGTAAATGGGCTAGAGTTGAAATCTTCCGTTCATGGGCCGACCATAACGGGCCGTCGTTAATCGGACGTATTTTCATGACGCTATGAAAATGGCCCAACGTATTAACGGGCCACAAACGGGCCGACTGTAACCACGGGCTGAATTTGGCCCACAAGCAGAAAATGACAGTAACGGGTCGTAAGTAAACGAATGTGGAAATGAGCCAAAGAATAAATGGGCCCCGAGAAGGCCAAAAGATAACATGGGCTGGAAACGGCCCAACGGAATAATGGGCCTAATGGGTATAAAGTGATACACTGTTCATTACGGGCCAGTTTCACCACGGGCCGTTAATGGGTATAAAGTGATACACTGTTCATTACGGGCCAGTTTTACCACGGACCGTTAATGGGCCGAGAGTAAGGGCCTCATATGGGCCGAAAGACATCATGGGCCATACATGGGCCGGAAGTTAAAACAGGCTGGAATTATATTGGACGGCCCAAATGATGCTACTGGGCCTAATTCGGTTAGGCCGTAAACGGGCCCTGGGTTAGCGGGCTATAAATGGGCTATATGCGAACAGGCCGTTAACAGGCTTGCCGTGGGCCGGCCCGCCACCTTTTGATCAAGTCAAACGAGCCGGCCTTTTCACAGGAATGGGCCTCTATTGGGCCGTGCCACGTGTTGACGTATCATAGGCGCTTTATGTCCAATGAGTGGATGACATCTGTCCCAACGGTGAGCCAACACGTGTTTCCTCCAGCCAATGATGATTTTACACGTGGAAAATCCCCATTGTTCAGGGCTGTTAATGGGTTATCGGATCCAAAACCGGACCCGATAGCTTAGTGGCGTTACGTTACGGTGGATGCCACGTGTCGGTCACCCTTGACGAAAGCACTTCTGCGATGCGTGATTTATCGTCATGGAAGTGGACACTTCCATGATGATAATTTTGGTAATGTCATGGAACACTTGTATGATAGCACAGGTATGACTATCTTGATTCTGTCATAAATTTGTCATGGATGTACATGCATGATAGAAAACGTGACCTACTGTGACAAACACGCATCATCACGGAAGTGTATTTTTTTTGTAGTGATATTTAGCTCACACCACAACTTGCAAAATCTTTTCTCATCCAAGGGTTTTGTGAAGATATCTGCCAATTGCTCTTCAGTGTTGACGTGAATGATATCAATATCTTCCTTCATAACATGATCCCTGAGAAAGTGATGACGGATCTGAATGTGCTTTGTCTTCGAGTGCTGAACTGGGTTGTTGGCAATCTTGATGGCGCTTTCATTGTCGCAGTAAAGTGGCACTTGCTTCAGATGGATGCCATAGCCCTTGAGAGTTTTCTTCATCCATAGAAACTGAGCGCAGCAAGCTCCAGCAGCAATGTATTCGGATTCAGCTGTGGAGGGAGACACACAGTTCTGCTTCTTTGAAGACCAACAGACAAGAGATTGTCCAAGAAAGTGACATGTGCCTGATGTGGACTTGCGATCAACCTTGTCACCAGCATAATCAGCATCTGAGAATCCAACTAGATCAAACTCTGAGCCCTTTGGATACTGAGGGAGTCCTGGACTAAGGGGTCCTCGGGCGTCCGGCCTGTTAGCCATGGGCCGGACTGATGGGCTGTGAAGATACAAAGACCGAAGACTCCACCCGTGTCCGGATGGGACTCTCCTTGGCGTGGAAGGCAACCTTGGCGATCGAATATGAAAATTCCTTTCTCTGTAACCGACCTTATGTAACCCTAGATCCCTCTAGTGTCTATATAAACCGGAGGGCTAGGTCTGTAGAGGCCAATACTCATAACCACAGTCATACAGGCTAGACTTCTAGGGTTTTAGCCATTATAATCTCGTGGTAGATCAACTCTTGTAAACACCCATATTCATCAAGATCAATCAAGCAGGAAGTAGGGTACTACCTCCATAGAGAGGGCCTGAACCTGGGTAAACATTGTGTCCCCTATCTCCTGTTACCATCGACCTTAGACGCACAGTTCGGGACCCCCTACCCGAGATCCGCCGGTTTTGACACCGACATTGGTGCTTTCATTGAGAGTTCCACTGTGCCGTCGTCAAAAGGGTTGATGGCTCGCCTTGTCGTCAAGGAAAATATCACCTCCGGAGGAGCCCTGGCCCCAGGCCAAACCCTCCGGCTGGGCGGCTTCATCATGACCGCCTGTTCGGCCATTAAGCCGAGGATGACATCTCGAGTCATCGAATATCGCCTCCGCGTTGATTCCGAATACTCCAAACGGATGGATCCGACGGAGTTATCATCTTTAAACGAACTCCCAGATCGCATCGCCGCCTTGGGAGTCGCTACAGACTACGATCGGATTGGGCTTAAACCCGACCAGAGAGAAATTAAAACTCCGCCGATCACCCACCAGATAGTAGTAGTCAAGGAGCAAGACAACTCTTCCTCTATATTGAGGATGAACTATGTTCGGATCTCCGATCTCGAAGAGCCGGACACCCAATGGCAGAAAGACACGCCTTGTCCTCCGAACATAGAACCGGACGACAAGCCTAAAAAATCAGTTGATATCCTGGAGCCCGAATTGTTAAGTCCGGAAGATCTTCAGACTCCGGATCCAAAGTTGGGTCAGGGTTCGGATTCAAATCCACCCACCCACCCAGACATAAGCGCTCTCATGAGCATACAACAACAGTCTCAGGAAACGGTCCACCACTTCTGGGCCAGATTCCTCCTTGTCAAAGACAAGATTAAGAATTGCCGCGACGAAGACGCGATCTCAGCGTTCCGAAACAATTGCACGGACGAAGGAATCCTTAACTCCATCAACCGTCGTCGCATATTACACTTCGCTGACTTGGCAACTATCGTACAGAAGTACAGCACAATGGAAAGCGCCTGGAAAACTCAGGCGGCCCATTGGGAATCATCGGTCCCCACTCAACCCCTCGTTCAGGCGAAAAGGGCGCACCCTCGTGGCACGCCCGGTCCAATAGTAAAGAAATATAAGCCCATTACGGGGCGCGGAACCGTTCTGGAAGGATGGCTCAATGGGCCATGAAAAATACACACAACACCAGATAACACACCAACCCACAGCCTTAGAGCATGTTGGATACTCTGGCAAGTGGCCAAAAGCGGCGAGGATATCCTCACCAAGAATACCCCAGAACAACACCCCCATAAGACGACAACCTCAAAGTATTGACGGTCTTCGAGACATTTGCTTCAAACAATAGTCGCAAAAGGGCACTCTGCGAACTCGCCGAAGTTTGCCAAATCGCAGCAATGAACCCCTGGAATGACACGGCTATAACTTTTAATGCCGGTGACGAACCAAAATACAGGACAGTCCGATCACCAGCTGCCTTGGTCCTCAGTCCAATCATGGACGGCTTTCGGCTCACCAAGGTTCTCATGGACGGCGGCAGCGGACTAAACCTCATCTATGAGGATACACTCCACAAAATGGAAATAGACAGGAGCCGCATTGAGCAAAGCAGCACGACCTTCCGAGGAATCATTCCCAGTCGGGAGGCGCGGTGTGCGGGAAAAATCACACTTGACGTGGTATTCGGCACGCCTGAGAATTATCGGTCCGAAGAGATAACCTTCCAAGTGGCCCCTTCCAACAGCGGATATCACGCCCTCTTGGGGAGAGATGCATTTACATGCTTCCAAGCTATACCTCATTAAGGGTACATGAAGCTTAAGATGCCCTGGCCCAACAGCATAATCACTCTCGCCAGTGATCCAAACATAGCACTCCGCGCCGAAAATAAAACCGCATCCCTGGCCCTTGAGGCATTATCTGAAGCCCTCGCAGCCAAAGAATTAACCGCACTGCACTCCACGGTGGACAGGGACGATGTGATCCTAGACAAATGACCCAAATCCACCTCCTTCAAACCGGCAGAAGAAATTGTCAAATTCAAAGTCCATCCAACGGACCCCAAGAAGACAGCCTCTATTGGAGCACAACTAGACCCAACGGTTGACGCCGCGCTACAAGAGTTCCTGCGCGAGAACTGGGATATATTCGCCTGGCACCCTTCCGATATGCCAGGAATCCCACGCAAGTTGGCGGAACACAGCCTCAATATATTGAAGGGATATAAACTGGTCAAGCAAACACTGCGGCGCTTTTCCGAACCCAAACGGCAAGCTATGGGGGAGGAGGTAGCCAAGCTAATCGAGGCCGGATTCATTAGAGAAATAAAACACCCGGACTGGCTGGCAAACCTGGTGATGGTGCCAAAGAAGGACAAATCCTGGCGCATGTGCATCGATTTCAAAGACCTCAATAAGGCTTGCCCCAAGGATCCCTTCCCCCTCCCCCGCATCGACCGTATCATTGATGCTACTGCAGGACATGACTCACTGTGTTTCCTCGACGCATATTCCGGATACCATCAAATTAAAATGAAGGAGCCCGATCAAGCCGCAACAACATTCATTATGCCATATGGGCCATTCTGCTTCAACACCATGCCCTTCGGGCTCAAAAACGCCGGCGCCACCTACCAACGCATGATTCAAACATGCCTAGAGAAACAGATCGGCAAGATAGTTGAAGCATATGTGGACGATGTCGTCATCAAAACCAGACACGTCAAAACACTCACAGATGATTTACGTCTCACATTCGACGACCTCCGTGCATATGACATAAAGCTCAATCCGGAAAAGTGTGTTTTCGGCGTCCCCACTGGAAAACTGTTGGGCTTCATCGTTTCCAATAGAGGAATTGAAGCAAATCCAGCCAAAATCCGAGCTTTGTCACAATTGACTACGCCAACGGACCTTAAACAGGTCCAAAAACTCGCCGGTTGCGTGGCAGCTTTAAGTCGCTTTATCTCTAGATTGGGAGAAAAGGCATTACCACTCTATCACCTTCTACAGCGCACCGATCACTTTGAGTGGGCGGATGCGGCAACGGCCGGACTGGAAGAAATAAAAGCCCTTCTAGCGAGCAACCCAATCCTGGCCGCGCCGAATGTCGGTGAACCCATGTTATTATACATATCGGCAACACACCAGTTGGTGAGCGCCGTGCTCGTTGTTGAACGAGAACATGACGGACACAAATTCCCACTTCAGAAGCCAGTATACTATGTATCCACTGTCCTCACACCATGCAAATCCCGGTACCCCCATTATCAAAAGATAGCATACGCGGTCTTCATGGCATCCCGGAAGCTATGACACTACTTCCAGGAGTGTTCGATTATGGTGGCTTCTGAAGTACCACTCAGTGACATAATAAACAACCACGATGCTATGGGCCGGATCGCCAAATGGGCCATTGAGCTCCTTCCATTCGACATAACATACAAGCCGCGTCAAGCCATTAAATCCCAAGTATAGGCCGACTTCGTCGCCGAATGGACAGAGGCCGAACTCCCTAAAGAGTGCGGCACATATTCCAACTGGGTTATGTATTTTGATGGTTCCAAAATGCTGGCAGGGCTAGGAGCGGGTGTCGTTTTAATGTCCCCCACTAGAGACGTCGTCCAGTACGTACTCCGGATATTATACACAGACTCCAATAATGCAGCCGAATACGAGGCCTTATTACATGGTCTTCGGATGGCTGTCTACATGGGCATACAACGCCTGGAAGTGCGCGGGGACTCAAATCTCGCAATATCTCAAATAAATGGAGACTTCGATGCGAAAGATCCGCAGATGGCGGCTTATCGCAACGTTGTCCTAAAAATGTCGGCTCGGTTCGAGGGGCTCGAGTTTCATCACGTGGCCCGAGAAAGTAATCAAGCGGCGGACGTCCTTGCTCGCATCGGCGCCAAGCGCGACCCCATCCCACCTAACATCTTTCTGGAAAGGCTTTTTAAGCCATCCGTGGTGTGGCAAGGGGAGAGCGGCAACACCAGTCCGGATCCGAACACAACCCCAGATCTCGAACACACCGATATCATTGAGGGCTCAGCCACCGAAATAACACTGTCGGCCCATCTAATTATGGCAGTCATTGCCCCATGGACCGAACCCTTCTTGGCCTACATTAACAGGAAGCAACTCCCTGAGGATCAGAATGAGGCCCGCCGCATTGTCCGGCGTTCAAAGGCCTACAAGGTCCACGACGGAGAGCTCTACAAGAAAAGCTCTACCGGAGTCCTTCAAAGATGTATCTCCGAGGAAGAGGGGCGGCAGATCCTGGCTGAAATTCATGCCGGTCTCGGCGGGCACCACGCTACAGCTCGGGCCCTTGTTAGCAAGGCCTTCCGTATAGGTTTTTATTGGCTGACGGCCCGAGCAGATGCACAGGACCTTGTCCAACGTTGCATCGGATGCCAACTCTTCGCCAACCAAAGCCATATGCCCCCCACTACAAACAATCCCCATCACTTGGCCTTTCGCGGTCTGGGGGCTCGATATGGTCGGACCCCTTGAAGGAGGAAGCCATAAGAAAAAGTATCTGCTGGTCATGGTGGATAAATTCACTAAGTGGATAGAGGTCAAACCAGTTAAAACGGCTGAGTCCGGGGCAGTGATAGAATTCATATCCGGTGTTGTACACCGTTATGGTGTTCCACACAGCATCATCACAGATAACGGCTCCAATTTCACAGCCGATGAGGTGAAAACCTGGTGCGCTTATCTGGGCATCAAGCTCGATTACACCTCTGTCTATCATCCGCAAACAATCGGTCAAGTCGAACGAGCCAATGGTCTTATTACGAGCGGCATCAAGCCTAGACTAGTGTTGTCTTTGAAAGAATCAGACAAGCACTGGGTTGAGGAGCTCGACTCCGCACTCTGGGGGCTGTGGACCATGCCCAATCGCACTACCGGATATACACCTTTCTTCATGGTGTACGGCGCAGAGGCAGTGTTACCCTGCGACATTATTCACAACTCACCTCGAGTGCGCATGTACAAAGAGAAAGAGGCCGAGCTTGATCGGCAGGACATCTTAGATGACCTAGAGGAGGAGCACGATGTCGCAAAAGCCCGTTTCGCATTTTATCAACAGCAGGCTCGCAGGTATCAAAGCAGAGAAGTGCGGGCCAAAACTTATAATGTTGGCGAACTCGTTCTACGCCTGCCAGAGAAGGAAAAGGACAAACTCAAGCCCAAGTGGGAGGGTCCCTTCATCATTGACAAAGTTCTCACCGGGTGAGTGTACCGCCTACGTGATGCTTCATACAATCGCCTAGAGCCGAACCCCTAGAACATGGCCAGACTCTGAAGATTCTATGCCTAGCGCCGAACTCTTTGTTCGTCTCCTTCCCCCTATTGTTTCCATCATTTTTTCTCTCTTTCCGTTTTTTCTCTTTAGCCATAAAGCTTCCGTGCGGCTAGACCGTGCACCCCTGACATATACATATTCAAATATGTAGGTCCACTATATCTGGGGGCTTCTTGGATAGAAGCTTGCTCTTATTATTTTCTGAGCATTAAGCTCATCACATATGCGTTTTTTCCATACGTACCTTTTCTTCACCATTATATGCATCGATATGACTTAAGTTTTGGCCAAGCTGGGTTGCCTGGCTCCTATGCTTATGCCCTACGTTCCCGTTAGTTCGGCTAGGGAATAAAGGGAGCACCTCCGCGATTGTTACTGCCGGGTCATCCGGATGTGTACCTCAGACCGGGTGAAGCCGAAGGCTAGCGTTCTTAAGGGAATATTCGGTCGGTGAATTAAAGACGTTTTCGTATTCACTCCATTGTGAACCCCCAGAAGTTAAATATACTGCGATTTTTCAATCATAGTTCGGACATGCACATTAACGCATGCACACCCAGGGAAAGGAACCCTTAACGGAACTATTCTCTCTGGAAGATGTTTCTAACAATCTAAATGTAATACAACTGTCGGATTTCGGGTTCCGGAAAAACCCTCAAGGTTTGAACACTGGGGTGCGCACGAAGATCTCCCCCTACCGAATCATGCCCTCAGCCTTGCCGGGATCTCTAAGCTTAGCTCGACGAACTCGCAACACAAGAGACACAAGATTTATACTGGTTCGGGCCACCGTTGTGGTGTAATACCCTACTAGTGTGGTGTGGTGGATTGCCTCTTGGGCTGAGGATGAACAGTACAAGGGGAAGAACAGCCTCCTGAGGTGAGGTGTTCTTGTGCTTGGTGGGTGTGAGGATGGGTTGGATCTAGTCCAAGATGAGATGGCTGAAGCTCAGTTGCCTCCTACTGTGGTGGCTAATCCTATTTATAGAGGCCCTGGTCCTCTCCCCAAATATTGAGTGGGAAGGGAGCCAACAATGGCCAATTTGAAAGGGGACAGCTAGTAAAAGCTATCCTGACAAAAGCAGTCTTCGCCTGCCAAAGGCTCTGGTGGTGACGCCGCCTTGGGCTCCATGGTGACCTCCGTCTTGCCGTCATGCTGGTCTTGTTCTCATTGCACCGATATGGAAACCTTTGCCTGACGCCTCGGTACTCTGCGTCTGTGCTTGCCTCCTTAGCACCAAAGAGGAAACAAGGACACTACGCGCGCTGGCGCCCGCCTGGTCTCGATCGTCATGGCTCACGTCATGAGAACCTCGCGAGGTTTGCCTTGCCTTGATCTCTCCACCCCTCGCGAGCCAGCCTGGTGACGCCGCTCCCGAGGAGGTCTTGTGTCGTCCGCCTCGCGAGGCTTGGCCCCTCGCGATGGTTGATACGTCTCCGCCGTATCTATAATTTTTAATTGTTCCATGATAATATTATCCAACTTTCATATACTTTTGGCAACTTTTTATATTATTTTTGGGACTAACATATTGATCCAGTGCCCAGTGCCAGTTCATATTTGTTGCATGTTTTATGTTTCGCAGAAACCCCATATCAAACGGAGTCCAAACGGGATAAAAGCGGACGGAGAATTATTTTGGAATATTTGTGATTTTTGGGAAGTAAAATCAACGCGAGACGGTGCCCGAGGTGGCCATGAGGGTGGGGCCCACGCCCACTTCAAGCGGGCGCGCCCCTGACCCTCGTGGGCCACCCGTAAGGCGGTTGATGCTCTACTTTGGCTGCAAGAAAGCTAATTTTTGGAAAAAGATCTGGGCGAAGGTTTCAATCCAAGGAGTTACGGATCTCCATATATACACGAAACGGTGAAAGGGCAGCAGATGAGAACGTAGAAACAGAGAGAGACAGAGAGACAGATCAAATCTCGGAGGGGCTCTCGCCCCTCCCACGCCATGGAGACCATGGACCAGAGGGGAAACCCTTCTCCCATCTAGGGAGAAGGTCAAGGAAGAAGAAGAAGAAGAAGAAGAATAAGGGGGGCTCTCTCCCCCTCGCTTCCGGTGGCACCGGAGTGCCACCGGGGGCCATCACCATCACCGCGATCTACATCAACGCCTCCGCCATCTTCACCAACATCTCCATCACCTTCCCCCCTCTATCTACAGCGGTCCACTCTCCTACAACCCGCTGTACCCTCTACTTGAACATGGTGCTTTATGCTTCATATTATTATCCAATGATGTGTTGCCGAGTAGATTTTCGCTGTCCTATCGGTGGTTGATGAATTGCTATGATTGATTTAAACTGCTTGTGGTTATGTTGTTGTCCTTTGGTGCCCATCATATGAGCGTGCGCGTGGTTCACACCATAGGGTTAGTTGTATGTTGATAGGACTATGTATTGGAGGGCAAGAGTGACAGAAGCTTCAACCTAGCATAGAAATTGATGCATACGGGATTGAAGGGGGACCAATATATCTTAATGCTATGGTTGGGTTTTACCTTAATGAACGTTAGTAGTTGCGGATGCTTGCTAATAGTTCCAATCATAAGTGCATAGAATTCCAAGTAAGGGATGACATGCTAGCAGTGGCCTCTCCCACATAAAACTTGCTATCGGTCTAGTAAAGTAGTCGATTGCTTAGGGACAATTTCGCAACTCCTACCACCACTTTTCCACACTCGCTATATTTACTTTAGTTGTGTCTTTACTTTAACAGCCCCTAGCTTTTTCTTTACGTGCTCTTTATATTCTTGCAAACCTATCCAAAAACACCTATAAAGTACTTCTAGTTTTATACTTGTTCTAGGTAAAGCGAACGTTAAGCATGCGTAGAGTTGTATCGGTGGTCGATAGAACTTGAGGGAATATTTGTTCTACCTTTAGCTCCTCGTTGGGTTCGACACTCTTACTTATCAAAGGAGGCTACAATTGATCCCCTATACTTGTGGGTTATCAAGACCTTTTTCTAGCGCCGTTGCCGGGGAGCAATAGTGTGGGGTGAATATTCTCGTGTGTGCTTGTTTGCTTTATCACTAAGTAATTTTTATTTTCTGTTCTTAGTTGTTTTCTATCTTTAGTTATGGGTAGGAAACGCAAAATACCAAAAAAATTAGTTGTACCTACTGAACCAATGGTTGAAGAACCACTTAAAATCTATCGTACTCCTGAAGCTTATTACTTGGATCATCTTCGATCCCTATGTGCTCGTGCTGAAACCCCAACTAGCTTAGTTGAGGGCAAATCTTTAGATGAGCATGCTTGTTATGTGCGACACCGTATATCTGAAAAAGGGAAAATTCTATTGGGTCAAATTCATCGTTTGCAATGCTATGCTTGGGATTTATGTGAAATATATGATTTTACTTGTTGTTCTAAAAACCCTAAGAAACACCTTCCCTATGAATGTGAGATTAGTGATAATGGAATTGTATCTTCGTATGCTAAGGGTGTTTATAATTACTATGATGTTCAACAAATTGAAGAATTTGTTGCTTTTAAGGGTGCTTATGAAATTGCTTCTTTGATTGAAAAGTATGGTGCTACTCTTTACATATCTGAAAATTTTGCCATACTTAAATATTGCTATGATAATTATGCTTCTAATACCTATGTTGAACCATATATTGAGGACTACTCCGCTGTCCAAGAAGAGACTAATATTTTGCAGGAGCCTATGGAAGAACAAATTGATGAAACTGTGAGCTCATTGGACGAAAAAGAGGAGGAGGAGAGCGAAGAACAAAAGGAAGAAGAGCGGATTAGCTACCCGTTCCCACCTTCTAATGAGAGTAACTCTTCAGCTCATACATTGTTTAATTTCCCTTCGTGCTTACCGAAGGATGATTGCTATGATGATTGTTATGATCCCGTTGATTCTCGTGAACTATCCCTTTCTGATGATGCTTGTTATGCTTGTGGCCATGATGCCAATATGAATGATGCTTATGGACATGAACTTGCTATAGTTCCTTATGTTAAACATGAAATTGTTGCTATTGCACCCACGCATGATAGTCCTATTATCTTTTTGAATTCTCCCAACTACACTGTATCGGACAAGTTTGCTCTTATTAAGGATTATATTGATGGGTTGCCTTTTACTATTACACATGATGATTTTGATAGATATAATATGCATGTGCTTGCTGCTCCTACTTGCAATTATTATGAGAGGAACTATATCTCCACCTCTCTATGTTTCCAACATGGTAAAATTGCAAGAAACTGTTTATACTATGCATTGGCCTTTACTATGTGCACACGAATTGTTCTTTTATGACATGCCGATGCATAGGAAGAGAGTTAGACTTCGTCATTGCTTGATATATGTTACTTTGTGCTCACTACTAAATTACAAATCATTGCTAATTAAAATTGGCTTTGACATACCTTGGGATCCGGGTGGATCAATTACTTGAGCACTATATGCCTAGCTTAATGGCTTTAAAGAAAGCGCTGCCAGGGAGACAACCCGGAAGTTTAGAGAGTCATTTATTTCTGTTGTGTGCTTTTATAGAGTTTAAAAATAAAAATAATGTGCCAAGGTTTGCCTTTAGGACGTTTATGATGCTTGTTGGTTGGTACAGTGCAGGACAGAAACTTTGGCTATAGTGCGCGATTTTTAATTTTTTACTGGAACGTCAAACGGTTCTGAAACTTTTTGCACTGTCTTTATGTTCAAATTGTTTATTTTTCCTAATTTTGGCAAGTATCAGAAGTATGGTGAATGTTCAAATTATTACAGACTGTTCTGTTTTAGACAGATTCTGTTTTTGATGCATAGTTTGCTTGTTTTGATGAAACTATCAATTTATATCAGTGGATTAAGCCATGAAAAAGCTATATTACAGTAGACACGATGCAAAAAATATATGAATTGGTTTGCAATAGTACTTAGAGTAGTGATTTGCTTTATTATACTAACGGATCTTACCGAGTTTTCTATTGAAGTTTTGTGTGGATGAAGTGTTCAATGATCGAGAAGGTTTCGATGTGAGAAGAAGGAAGAGAGGCAAGAGATCAAGCTTGGGGATGCCCGAGGCACCCCAAGTAAATATTCAAGGAGACTCAAGCGTCTAAGCTTGGGGATGCCCCGGAAGGCATCCCCTCTTTCTTCAACAAGTATCGGTATGTTTTCGGATTCGTTTCGTTCATGCGATATGTGCAAATCTTGGAGCGTCTTTTGCATTTAGTTTTCATTTTTCTTTTATGCACCATGCTGGTATGAGATAGTCCTTGGTTGATTTATAGAATGCTCTTTGCACTTCACTTATATCTTTTGAGTATGGCTTTATAGAATGCTTCATGTTCTTCACTTATATCATTTGAAGTTTGGATTGCCTATTTCTCTTTACATAGACAACCGCCATTTGTAGAATGCTCTTTTGCTTCACTTATATTTGTTAGAGCGTGGGCATATCTTTTGTAGAAAGAATTAAACTCTCTCGCTTCACTTATATCTATTTAGAGAGATGACAGGAATTGGTCATTCACATGGTTAGTCATAAAATCCTACATAAACTTGTAGATCACTGAATATGATATGTTTGATTCCTTGCAATAGTTTTGCGATATAAAGATGGTGATATTAGAGTCATGCTAGTGGGTGGTTGTGGATTGTAGAAATACTTGTGTTGAGGTTTGTGATTCCCGTAGCATGCACGTATGGTGAACCGTTATGTAACGAAGTTGGAGCATGAGGTATTTATTTATTGTCTTCCTTATGAGTGGCGGTCGGGGACGAGCGATGGTCTTTTCCTACCAATCTATCCCCCTAGGAGCATGTGCGTAGTACTTTGTTTCGATGACTAATAGATTTTTGCAATAAGTATGTGAGTTCTTTATGACTAATGTTGAGTCCATGGATTATACGCACTCTCACCCTTCCATGCTAGCCTCTTTGGTACCGTGCATTGCCCTTGGTGCAAACTTCGCCGGTGCATCCAAACCCCGTGATACGATACGCTCTGTCACACATAAACCTCATTATATCTTCCTCAAAACAGCCACCATACCTACCTATCATGGCATTTCCATAGCCATTCCGAGATATATTGCCATGCCACTTCCATCATCATCATATACATGACTTGAGCATTTATTGTCCTATTGCTTTGCATGATCGTAAGATAGCTAGCATGATGTTTTCATGGCTTGTCCGTTTTTTGATGTCATTGCTACGCTAGATCATTGCACATCCCGGTACACCGCCGGAGGCATTCATATAGAGTCATATCTTTGTTCTAGTATCGAGTTGTAATATTGAGTTGTAAGTAAATAGAAGTGTGATGATCATCATTATTAGAGCATTGCCCCAGTGAGGAAAGGATGATGGAGACTATGATTCCCCCACAAGTCGGGATGAGACTCCGGACGAAAAAATAAAAAAATAAAAAAAGAGAAAGGCCAAAAAAAAGAGAAGGCCCAAAAAAGAGAAAAAACAAAAAAACAAAAAAATGAGAGAAAAAGAGAGAAGGGGCAATGTTACTATCCTTTTACCACACTTGTGCTTCAGAGTAGCACCATGTTCTTCATATAGAGAGTCTCTTGAGTTATCACTTTCATATACTAGTGGGAATTTTCATTATAGAACTTGGCTTGTATATTCCAACGATGGGCTTCCTCAAATGCCCTAGGTCTTCATGAGCAAGCAAGTTGGATGCACACCCACTTAGTTTCAGTTTGAGCTTTCATATACTTATAGCTCTAGTGCATCTGTTGCATGGCAATCCCTACTCCTCACATTGACATCGATTGATGGGCATCTCCATAGCCCGTTGATTAGCCGTGTCGATGTGAGACTTTCTCCTTTTTTGTCTTCTCCACATAACCCCCATCATATTATTCTATTCCACCTATAGTGCTATGTCCATGGCTCACGCTCATGTATTGCGTGAAAGTTGAAAAGGTTTGAGAACGTCAAAAGTATGAAACAACTGCTTGGCTTGTCATCGGGGTTGTGCATGATGTGAATATTTTGTGTGAAGAAGATGGAGCATAGCCAGACTATATGATATTGTAGGGATAACTTTCTTTGGCCTTGTTATTTTGAAAAGACATGATTGCTTTATTAGTAGGCTTGAAGTATTACTTCTTTTATGTCAAGTGATAGACTATTGCTTTGAATCACTCGTGTCTTAATATTCATGCCATGATTAGATACATGATCAAGATTATGCTAGGTAGCATTCCACATCAATTCTTTTTTATCATTTACCTACTCGAGGACGAGCAGGAATTAAGCTTGGGGATGCTGATACGTCTCCGTCGTATCTATAATTTTTTATTGTTCCATGCCAATACTATTCAACTTTCATATACTTTTGGCAACTTTTTTTATTATTTTTGGGACTAACATATTGATCCAGTGCCCAGTGCCGGTTCCTGTTTGTTGCATGTTTTATGTTTCGCAGAAACCCCATATCAAACGGAGTCCAAACGGGATAAAAACGGACGGAGAATTATTTTGGAATATTTGTGATTTTTGGGAAGTAAAATCAACGCGAGACGGTGCCCGAGGTGGCCACGAGGGTGGGGCCCACGCCCACTCCAGGCAGGCGCGCCCCTGACCCTCGTGGGCCACCCGTAAGGCGGTTGATGCTCTACTTTGGCCACAAGAAAGCTGATTTTTGGAAAAAGATCTGGGCGAAGGTTTCAATCCAATCGGAGTTACGGATCTCCATATATACACGAAACGGTGAAAGGGAAGCAGACGAGAACGAAGAAACAGAGAGAGATAGAGAGACAGATCCAATCTCGGAGGGGCTCTCGCCCCTCCCACGCCATGGAGACCATGGACCAGAGGGGAAACCCTGCTCCCATCTAGGGAGAAGGTCAAGGAAGAATAAGAAGAAGGGGGGCTCTCTCCCCCTTGCTTCCGGTGGCACTGGAGTGCCACCGGGGGCCATCATCATCATCGCGATCTACATCAACACCTCCGCCATCTTCACCAACATCTCCATCACCTTCCCCCCTCTATCTACAGCGGTCCACTCTCCCGCAACCCGCTGTACCCTCTACTTGAACATGGTGCTTTATGCTTCATATTATTATCCAATGATGTGTTGCCATCCTATGATGTCTGAGTAGATTTTCGTTGTCCTATCGGTGGTTGATGAATTGCTATGATTGATTTAAATTGCTTGTGGTTATGTTGCTGTCCTTTGGTGCCCATCATATGAGCGCGCGCGTGGATCACACCATAGGGTTAGTTGTATGTTGATAGGACTATGTATTGGAGGGCAAGAGTGACAGAAGCTTCAACCTAGCATAGAAATTGATGCATACAGGATTGAAGGGGGACCAATATATCTTAATGCTATGGTTGGGTTTTACCTTAATGAACGTTAGTAGTTGCGGATGCTTGCTAATAGTTCCAATCATAAGTGCATAGAATTCTAAGTAAGGGATGACATGCTAGCAGTGGCCTCTCCCACATAAAACTTGCTATCGGTCTAGTAAAGTAGTCGATTGCTTAGGGACAATTTCGCAACTCCTATCACCACTTGTCCACACTCGCTATATTTACTTTAGTTGTCTTTACTTTAACAGCCCCTAGCTTTTTATTTACGTGCTCTTTATATTCTTGCAAACCTATCCAAAAACACCTATAAAGTACTTCTAGTTTTATACTTGTTCTAGGTAAAGTGAACGTTAAGCGTGCGTAGAGTTGTATCGGTGGTCGATAGAACTTGGGGAATATTTGTTCTACCGTTAGCTCCTCGTTGGGTTCGACACTCTTACTTATCAAAGGAGGCTACAATTGATCCCCTATACTTGTGAATTATCAAGGGTCTCGAATGGTTGTTGGTGAAGATGGGCCATACGGGCCCACTCGTAGAGCCACGCCGTGGGCCGCAGGCAGGCAAGTCTGGGGACCCCCGTTCCCAGAACGCCGACAGTAGCCCCCGGGCCCAAGGGGCGCTCGGACT
The DNA here is from genome assembly GCF_018294505.1 of Triticum aestivum. Taxonomy (NCBI): domain Eukaryota; kingdom Viridiplantae; phylum Streptophyta; class Magnoliopsida; order Poales; family Poaceae; genus Triticum; species Triticum aestivum. The sequence continues at coordinate 81,098,825 of NC_057805.1, forward strand.
TGGCTTCGAGGCGAAGCAAAGGGCAAGTGCGGAGCGCCACGGGCCCCAACAGCCTGTGGCCTTGGTCGACGCGTGGCGGTTGATTGGACGTGGGTGTCTCCGCTTCCCCATGCTGCCTTGATACCCGCCTGGCTAGGCGGCCACCGCGGTCTACACGGTTTCCTCCCGTTGTTGCGGCGCACTCCCCAATTCTTCCGCTTCCTCGGAGCTCAACCTCTTCTCCTGATCCGATCTGAGCTCAATCCTCCCATTGCCATGGCGCCGGACTAGTCGGAGAAAGGGAAGAGTCCCCTGCCCTCCGCTGAGCTACGTCCGGCCATTGAGCCTGCCGTTGGCACGTCGCTGGTGCTCAACCAAGAAGCCATGGACAAGGTGCGTCCCATGCTCACCTCCAGCTTCAATGAGTGGGGAGGGACGGTGGCCTGGCCTGCGTCCTGTGCCCGTATCGACCGGACAGCCACCGAGGTCCCATTCTTCATCGACGCCCTTTGGGCTGGCCTGGTTCCTCCTTTCTCCGCCTTCTTCAACGCAGTGCTTGCCCATTATCAGATCCACATGCTGCACCTTGATCCCCAATCCGTGACCCTTCTTGCCATCTTCGCCTTTGTTTGCGAGGCCATGGTGGGCATTGCTCCTTCCGTGGCCCTTCTCCGCCACTTCTTCTCGTTGCACCTGACGGATCTCCGGCAGAGCTCGGGGTGCCTGAGCTTCCAGGCTGTGGCGGCGATGGCAGGCGCGGGGATTGACTTCGAGCTTCCACCATCCATGAGCGAGTTTCGGACACGGTGGGTATTTGTTGATGTCGGAGTGCTCAGCCCCCTGCTCCATTCTCCGTCGGCGCCTGCCATTCCCAACTCCGGTTGGTTCCATCAAAGGCTCGCCGATCCGCGCCTTGTCCCCATCTGGCTCAGGTTGAAGGGGCTGAAAGACCTTGGTGTGACTGCGCCTATGGTGGTGAAGGAGTTCGCCCGGCACCGGGTTGCTCCGCTTCAGCGCCATTCCCGGCCAATGTGGGCCTTGCTCAGCAGCAAGGACCACGTGAGACTTCAGGAGTCCGGGCTCCCCCTTGAGGCACGGCGAATGGTGCTCGAGGTCCTGACGGGTGTCCCGTTACCAGATGACATGCCGGGGAAGAGTTGCCTGTTGTACCGCTGCTCGAACAAGGTGGAATTTGTGGAGCGTATGCCCTCCTTCGATGAGTGGGATTGCGTCCAGTCTATCTGGTGGGGACCCGTGAGAACCCCGTTGACGTGGTTCCCCTCCCTGCCGCTGGCGTCGAGCTCGCCCCAGGTGTGGATGCAGGGGGGGTGAGCACCGCTGGAGGCCGATGGCGCGGGTGCCGAGGTGTTGATGCCGCCTAGGGCTCCCGAGGCGTCGTCTTCGGGAACTCGTGATTCCTGCCCTGCGGCGGCAGTTGAGGGGGCGATGCAGCCCGCGACTCCCGAGGCTGAGGCTCCTGGGGCCTCGGCAGGTCGCTGCGAGGCACAGCCCGACAACCCCCTCAGCTTGGCGCTCCTGAGGTTGTCCCTTCGAACGCTTCTCCAGTTGCGCCTCGTGTTGGCCGCCATGTCCAGCACTTCGGTCGGCCTTGTGTGGACTTCGAGGAGCTCCGCAAGAGGAAGGGGTCCCCAAGCCGTGGCAGCGGCACCTTTGGGCCGTTAAAACCGAGAAAGTACATCGCCATTGATGAGTAAGTACCTTATCTTTGTGATTCTTCGAGTGCTGCTTCCTTTCCTGATGATGGCTCTTCAGGATCCCTTCCGCCAAGGCCACGGAATCTCCCGAGAAGCAACCCCCTCTCACCTCGTATCTCCCGCTAGACTTGAGCGCTGCAAGCCCGCGCGCTGCTCACGGCACGGAGTCAACCGGGGAAGCCAGCCCGTTAACAAGGCATCTTGAGCTCACACCCTCGACGTCTCCCCTTCGTGGCCTTGCTTGGAATACAGCAAGCATGCCAAGGGTTCCTCCCCTGGTCGTGGACGGCGGCTGGGTGGCTTCGGCCTTGGGCAAATCTTTGTGTTCGGCGGCTTCGTACTACGGGCCAACTCTCTTGGCTATCTGGAGCAGGTCGATAGCTACGCCCCTGGCCATCAGGTCAGATTTGGAAGCTTGAACTACGTCGCGGATATCCGCGGAGACTCGATCTTCGATGGATTTGAGACCGCGGCGATCGCTCCCCTTCTCTCTGATGAACATGACTTAAATCTATCATCGGTGCACACCCAGGAGATGGATCCTGTTACTGCAACAGGCCTCAATACCGAAGCAGATCATCCCCTTCGAGGCCATAAAGTACGCGGCGTCGAAGCCGCACGCGGACTCGACATCCTGCAATGCTTGCGCCGACGGAACTCCGGACTTGTCTCCGGCTTCACGTTCCGGATCAAGTGCGCCTGCGGACACCGAGCTGGATCGGTTATCGATTTTCGAATTTAGCACAGCAGACATCTTTCAGCATTCACCTTTGGGTGACGTACTAAATTCTTTGAAGAACTTGTCCTTGGAGGAAGACTCACGGCCGAACTATGTTCGGTTCAAGCTAGAGGTGGACGATGAGGAATTTTGCTTCCCACCCGCCACCCACTTCATAGCCACCGTCGATGACTTAACCGACGTGCTCGGCTATGGCTCCGAAGACATCGACGGCATGGACGACGATGCCGACAGGGAGCAAGGCCAAGACCCGCCATTCACTGGACGTTGGATGGCCACCTCTTCGTACGATGTGTACATGGTTGATATGCCTAAAGGATCTGGCGACGACAAAGAAGAGCCGGATAAGAACACACCCTCTGAGACGCAGTCCAAGCGCCGGCGTCCCAAACGCCGTTCTAAGCCTCGTCGCTCAAAGGATGGCAACACTGGCACCGGAGAAAATAGTACTTCGGGCGACGCTGAAAACAATCAAGACCCTGTCGGCGCTGCATCCGAACAGGAGGAACATGACAACATGCAAGACAACCCTGATGAACAGGCCATAGAAGATAACTCGGAGGATGATAGTTACCATCCGCCCTCCAAAGAGGAGACAAGCCTCGGCAACGAAGATTTCATCATGCCCGAGGACCCTCTGGAGCAGGAATGCTTTAAGCTTCAACTCATAGCCACTGCAAGGAGCCTGAAAAAGAAGCAGCAGCAGCTTCAAGCTGAACAGGACCTGCTCGTCGACAGATGGACTGACGTCCTGACAGCGGAAGAATACGGCCTCAAGCACCCAGCCAAGAGCTACCCGAAACGCAGACTGCTGCCTCAATTTGATGAGGAGGCACTGGAACACATATCTCCCTCGCATAATGAGGAGCGACCACCGCGTGGTCGAGACAGGGCGGCCGACCGGCCACCCCGCGGCCGGGATAAAGCAGCAACTCAGGCCGAACAGCAGCTAGCCCCACCGCCTCGCAAAAATAGAGACGGAAGAGTTCGGGGTCACACATACGACCTCCAGCAAATCCTGGACGATAGAACAGGACACACAAGATCGATCTACGGATCACGAGGGCGTGCCTCGAGGCACGAGGAAGGTCACCTATTCGGACGTGATAAATCTAACCACGCCCGGGCTGAACATCGCAGACGGACTCCATCAGAACTACGCCACGACGCGGCCCGATATAGAGGCGCCGCACACCCTCTCTGCTTCACGGATGAAGTACTGGATCACGAATTCCCCGAGGGGTTCAAGCCCGTCAATATGGAATCATACGTGGCTCGAGGAGATGATCTCCACGCCATTAAATACCTCCCACTAAAGCTCAAAGGGCTAGCTCGGCACTGGCTTAACAGTCTGCCTGAAAATTCCATCGGCAGCTGGGAGGACTTGGAAGAGGCTTTCCTCGACAACTTCCAAGCAACCTATGTCCGGCCACCAGATGCCGATGACTTAAGCCACATAGTTCAACAACCTGGAGAATCAGCCAGAAAATTCTGGACTAGATTCCTAACCAAAAAGAACCAGATCGTTGACTGTGCGGACGCCGAGGCCTTAGCAGCCTTCAAACACAGCATCCGTGACGAATGGCTAGCACGCCACCTCGGCCAAGAAAAGCCGAAGTCTATGGCAGCCCTCACGGCAATCATGACCCGCTTTTGCGCGGGAGAGGACAATTGGCTGGACTGTAGTAACAACACAGCCAGCGAGACAGGCCCCTCTGAGGCCAAGAATAGCACTGGCAAGCTCCGGCGCAATAGGCACAAACGTCGAAGCAATGATAACAACACCGATGACACCACAGTCAACGCCGGACTCAGAGGCTCCAAGTCCGGCCAACGGAAGAAGCCCTAGAAAAGAAACAATGAAGGACCTTCCAGCCTAGACCGCATACTCGACCGTCCGTGCCAAATACACGGCACCCCGGATAAGCAAGCCAATCATACCAACAGGGATTGTTGGGTTTTCAAGCAGGCTGGCAAGTTAAATGCCAAAAACAAAGAAAAGGGATCACAAAGTGAGGACGAGGACGAAGAGCCCCGGCAGCCGAACACTGGAGGGCAGAAGAAATTTCCCCCTCAAGTCAAAACGGTGAACATGATATATGCCACACACATCCCCAAAAGGGAGCGTAAGCGTGCACTCAGGGACGTCTATGCGGTAGAGCCAGTCGCCCCAAAATTCAATCCATGGTCGTCATTCCCGATCACCTTCGATCGACGAGACCACCCAACTAGCATCCGCCACGGCGGTTCAGCCGCACTAGTCCTGGACCTAATTATTGACGGGTTTCACCTAACACGAGTCCTGATGGACGGTGGTAGCAGCCTTAACCTGCTCTATCAAGACACGGTGCAGAAGATGGGCATTGGCCCCTCATGAATCAAACCAACAAAGACTACCTTCAAAGGAGTCATACCAGGCGTTGAGGCCCACTGTACGGGCTCAATCACGCTGGAAGTGGTCTTCGGCTCTCCGGACAATTTTCGAAGTGAGGAGTTAATCTTCGACATCGCCCCATTCCGCAGCGGCTACCACGCACTGCTCGGACGAATGGCGTTTGCTAGATTCAACGCAGTGCCACACTACGCTTATCTCAAGCTCAAGATGCCTAGCCCACGCGGCGTCATAACAGTCAATGGCAACACAGAACGCTCCCTCCGAACAGAGGAGCACACCGCCGCCCTAGCAGCAGAGGTACAGAGCGGCCTTCTCAAGCAGCACCATAGTGCGGCTGCCGAGCCCCTAGACACCATCAAGAAGTTCCGAACTACACTGCAGTAGGACAGCAAGGCTCGTCAAGAGCTCGACTAGCAATTTGGCCTCCGTCCCAGTCCCGATGAGGTAGTGGCATTCGTACCACGCGTACATAATTACGCACTCGAAATTCCATGGACGTCGACGGAGGCACAAGCTAACCCGGGATCTACAGTTCGGCTAGACCGACCCCGGACACACTTTTTCCTTTCCGTTTCAGGTTCCTTTTCTCGCGAGCCTGATCATCAGCCCCTTCGAAGGATCGGCATACAAAGGGGGCATGCAGCATAGGTGCGTAGGGCAATCTCCATACGTTCTTCTTGATGGTATTTTTAATTATTTCTCAGGACCCGCACGCTGCCTCTTCTTGATCCCGGCATGTTAAATAGTCTGGGTGCTTATCGCACTATTTGTATAAGATACGCCTTGACGTACCCATTCAGTTATAATAAAAATGATTTGCGGCCCAGTTTCTGTGGTTTTCACTTCTTACTTCATTTTATTTCGATCTGCTTATCAGCTACATCGGTACTCTTTTGTACGTTTCATATTCGCCAGGGGCTGCTTATCGCCCCATAACACGGCAACAAAGTCCGAACACTTCTTGTATAAAAGTTCGGCACCCCGAAATTTAGCATTATATGCATTGCCTCCGAATCATGTCTTTGGTCAATAGTTGGGTTGCCCGGCTCCTGTGCTTGCTACCCTACGTTCTGCTCTATCGGCTAGGGTAGTAAAGGGAGAACTACTGTGATTGTGCCCTGGCCTTGACCGGATGAGCACCTTAGTAGAGAAAGCCGAAAACTGACTGTCATGATACGGCGAGAGCCGGTCAGCTGTTCGAGGGTTACAAAATCGTTGGAGATTATTTTCCGCGTCACGCGAAGGATCGGCACTTCCCGATCAGATGCTGGCAGCACCCTGGCTTGGACCAGGGGATGCGCACTTGCTTAATTATAAAACTCCTATGGCTAAGTGAGGGCGTTTAAGCCATATAGTCTGATTGCCTTGTTCGTTGCGCTAAACAACTCCTTCAAGGACCATATAATTGGATCAAGATTGTTTAGATCCCATCCCGAACACCTCCGTACTAATTACGTGAGGGCAGAAGCCGACGACTGGCCAACCCTCAGATTGCATATAACACGGCCGCACAGGAGGAAAAAATTAAAGCATAACGAAATTACATTACAAAACAAGCTTTGTCTTTATAATACAAGGCAAAAGGACAACATGAATGTATTCATTCGAGAATAATGTCCTTCGAACATTGAGCTGCCACAAGTTGAGACCCTTCTAGGACATCCGCAAAATACTTTTCGAGTGTGCGGTGCTCCTTGCCCTCTGGCGGCCCGCTGGCCACTTCAACAGCGGTCATCTTCGCCCACCACATCTTGCAGCGAGCGAAGGCCATACGGGCACCTTCAATACATACAGAGCGCTTGATAACGTCCAGCCGCGGACAGGCTTCCACTAGCCGCCTCACAAGTCCGAAGTAGCTGCCGGGCATAGCTTCGGCTGGCCATAGCCGGATTGTTAAATCCTTCATGGCTAGTTCGTCCACCCTGTGCAGCTCCACTAGCTGCTTCAGCTGATCGGTGAAGGACACGGGATGCTCTGGCGTCGCATACTGCGTCCAGAATAACTTCTCCGTCGAATCTCCTCCTTCGGCTTGGTAGAACTCTGCAGCGTCTGATACGCTACGTGGCAAATCCGCAAAAGCCCCTGGGGAACTCCGAACCCGGGTTAGTAAAAGGTATTGCTTCTCCGCATACTTGCTTTGCATCTTAAAAGCCTTACCCACCGTGATCTTCCTAGCCTCCTGGATCTCCTGGAGGGCGGCCCGGGCCTCATTCCGTGCGGTCTCCGCGCTCTGACGAGCCTTGGAGAGTTCGGCCTTTTGAGCCGACGCATCATTCTCCAAGATCTCACATTTTTTCACCGCGTCTTGGAGCTCCTGTTGGACCTCCTTGACTCGGGCCTCGAGCTTTTTCTGAGAGGCTTGCTGCTCGACGGCCTTCCCCTCGGCTTCGGCCAGAGCCTTTTTTAGGGCCTCCACCTCGGTTGCGGCTCCTGCACACATTTTGACATTACGGTCAGTATGCAACGCTTGTTCTTTCCGAACACACAACAAGACGATACCTACCTTGCTTCTCTTGAAGCCGCATTGTAACCTCGCCGAGCTCGTTCTCGGTCCGCTCCAGCCTCTGCTTCAGTTCAGAAATTTCGGCAGCATGTGAGGTTGCGGCCAATAGCGACGCCTGCTCATGCACACATATCACGTTAGTCTCCTACACTAGAGGATTGATCCTCTGTCCGGTTCCTCTTGCCGAGCACCGGGCATTGTCTCAGGGGCTACAGACTACATGGGGTTTTTTCTCTTTCTATGTCACTTACCTCGAAACCTGTCAACAGGTTGCTGTAGGCTTTGTAGTCCACTCTTGGTAGACTGAACCTTCTCGATCACCGTGCCCATAAGTACACGATGCTCTTCCGTAATGGAGGCGCCTCGTAGCGCCTCCATCGGGTTATCCGGCGCACCTGGATGGGCAGGGACCACCGGCGGAAGCGGTGCACCCCCCCTCTTTCAAAGGGGGCTGCCACCCGAATCCAGAGCCATATGGGCCTCCGGAATCGTATTCGGCTGAGGGCCAAGCTGGATGCGGCCCTCTTCGCCAGTCTCCATGGGGATCGTCCCCTCCATATGTCCGGCAGTCGAGGCTTCGCCTCGTGGAGCCTCCCGGACAGCATCCTGAGTTCCTCCCCGGTTCGGATCGGCCCTCCGGGACAGCACTTAGGTGTCGTCCCCGGCCCCGGGGGAATAAGCGGGCGGTGGCCACTGGCTCGCCATCTCCGACGGAGCCAACGAACTTCCAGACGAGGATCACTGGATCAGGTCGCGGGCCGGACTGCAATGGTACGGTTAACCACATCAAGATAATGGAGAGAAAGGGCTGGATGTGTGCATAAATCAGCCATGTCACTTACGACGCGACCTGGGGCTTAGTGCGGGGCGTCGTTCCGGACTGCTGTCAACGTCCCACGCGGTGTTGACCGCGGGAACGCCCTTCCCCTTTTTGGGCGCCTCCGCCTCCAGATGCGTCGGAGCCGCCCTCTTCTTCTTCCTCTCCTCGGGGGGAGGATTGTTTTCTTCCTCCTCCTCCTCTTCCCCGTCATTGTCCTCGGGGACAGAAGAATGAGTCTCGTCATCCTCGGACGCCACGTCCGAAGTACCCTTACGACGGAGGCCGCTCTTGGCCCCCTTTGCCTTCTTCTTGGCCTTCTTCTCCGGCGCCTTATACGGCGCCGGTACCAGCATCTCCGCTAGACGCGGGATGACTGGTTCTTCAGGCAGCGGAGCCGGACACTGGATCCGCTTTGCCCTCTCCATCCAGTCCTGAAAGAGCAATAACAAAGGCTCAGACATCATCCTCGAAACAATTAGGTTGAGGACTCGTTCGAAACAACATACCTTGCTGGCGGGGTGTGTACAATTGTGACCACGGTCCGAATCCGTGGCCGGGGGTTTCTCATTGCCCTTGAAGAGCAATTTCCATGCGCCCTCGTGTGTAGTCTCGAAGAGCCTCACCAGGGTCCGGTGCTTCTTTGGATTGAACTCCCACAGCGGACGGCTTCGGCGCTGGCATGGAAGGATCCGGCGAACTAACATCACCTGGATCACATCAACGAGCTTGACGCTCTTGGTTACCATTCTCTGAACACGCGTCTGCAACACTATCAGCTCGTCAGGAGAACACCAGTCCGGACTCTTCTCGACCCAAGAGGTGAGTCGCACAGGAGCGCCGGAGCGGAATTCGGTAGCCGCGGCCTAGGTGGTGCCGCGTGGTTCTGTGACGTAGAACCACTGCTTCTGCCACTCCTTCACTGTATCCACAAAGGTGCCTTTGGGCCAAGAGACGTTGGACAATTTACTCACCATTACCCCTCCGCACTCCGCGCGCTGGCCATCTACCACCTTTGGCTTCACATTGAAGACTTTGAGCCACAGCCCAAAGTGGGGGTGGATGCGGAGGAAGGCCTCGCATACGACGATAAACGCCGAAATGTTGAGGAAGGAATTCGGGGACAGATCATGGAAATCTACCCCGTAATAATACATTAGCCCGTGGACGAAGGGGTGAAGTGGAAACCCTAGCCCACGGAAGAAATGGGGGATGAATACCACCCTCTCACAGGGCTCCGGCATGGGGACGATCTGTCCCTCGGCCGGCAGACGATGGGCGATCTCCTTCGCCAAATATCTGGCCGCCCGGAGCTCAGCAATGTCCTCCTCCATGACGGAGGAGACCATCCACTTGCCCTGACCACCGGATCCGGACATGGTTGCTGGGGTGGAAAGGAGATTGGAACTTGGGCGCTGGAGCTCGAGATCGGGAAGGCGAAGATGGAGAGAAAGCGTGAGAAGAGGAAGAGGGGATCCTTATCCTCTTATAAAGGCAGCAAACATTAAACGCCTCCTCGCTCGCCTTAAGATTCGCCTATTCCCAATGGTTGTGCAAGTGGCGCAGTTGGGTTACCCATGCCCGCATTGATGAGAATCCCGCAATAAGGGGACACGATCTCTGCTTCGACAAGACGTGCCAATAGCAACCGCGTCTCGCAACGTGGGGTGGCAGATGAAAAACAGTTCAAGATTATAACCGGACAGGCGTAGCGTCATAAAAACTTCAGCAGATTAGACTCGTGCAAATATTATATTCTCTCTGCGGTTGTGTGTGGAATGTGTTGCAGGTTCGGATACAATCATCGCATCCGAAGACTATCTTGGAGTTCGGAAGGAGGGGAACCCGCCTTGCAATGCCGAAGAATATCTGCGCGCCAGACTCCTCGTCATTGAAGCCAGGTTCAGGGGCTACTGAGGGAGTCCTGGACTAAGGGGTCCTCTGGCGTCCGGCCTGTTACTCATTGGGCCAGACTGATGGGCTGTGAAGACACAAAGACCGAAGACTATACCCGTGTCCGGATTGGACTCTCCTTGGCGTGGAGGGCAAGCTTGGCGACCAATTATGAAGATTCCTTCCTATGTAACCGACTCCATGTAACCCTAGATCCCTCCAGTGTCTATATAAACCGGAGGGCATAGTCCGGATAGGACAGATTCATTACCATATACTCATAGGCTAAACTTCTAGGGTTCAGCCATTACGATCTCGTGGTAGATCAACTCTTGTAACACTCATATTCATCAAGATCAATCAAGCAGGAAGTAGGGTATTACCTCCATAGAGAGGGCCCGAACCTGGGTAAACATCGTGTCCCTCGTCTCCTGTTACCATCAATCCTAGACGCATAGTTCGGGACCCCCTACCCGAGATCCGCCGGTTTTGACACCGACAATGCCAGCGATGCGTCTGAGGGCGATCCGGGGGACGCGGCGAGCGACATGTCCGACTGATCCCGTGTTTCCGAGTTGTTTGTCCTGCACGCAGAAGCTCGGGCATGGCCCTAGAGGTTGTAAGAGCATTTTTGGAGGGGAAGCCCCTCATGTAAATATACTACTGCTTCTATCTTTTTAGGTCGAGTTGAATATGTGTCTTCATGAACTCACGTATCCTGGGGCAAGTCTGCTGTTGCAGTTTACCTTGGCCTGGACGAGCCCCGAACCGGCTCATGAGGTTGCGAGTTTCTGGGAAGCTCCTGAGGAGCCTGTCGACATGCCCGAGGAGGCCGCGTGATAAGTAAGCACTAGCCGTGGCGCGACACACGTGTGGCACGTGTGCGCCATGCCCAGCCTCGCTCGCGAGGGGGAAGCAACGGGCGTGAACTCCGAATTAAGGCAAGAACCAGACATCAAGAAATCGCTCGAACGAGAAAAGGCACCCCCCCCCCCGCGCGCATCAATGAAAATTCAACTTCAACTTATATCCAAATCCAGAAGGCAGGGTTACAGAAAAGAGATCCAAAGCAAATGGCCGCGTCCGGCGCCAAGTCTAGTCTTCTTGTCTTCTCACCAGCGCGGAGCTAAGTGCTGCCACTAGGACGTGGGAGGGAGCCCCTAAGGACCGAGGGCGGCACTCCTGAGACTCTGGGGCATGTAAAGCCCCACTCATTATTACGTGAGAGTGTCACGAGCGGAGACCTTCACAGGCGTGAGCCTTACTTCATATCGCCAGACGAGGGCCCCGCCTTGCGCCTCCCTCGACCACCATTGGGGGCGACCGGAAACCAGGATGACACCAAGGGGCAAAGGGGACGCCAGCGACGCCCTCGGCGACCACGGGTCCTCTGCCGGGGAAAGGCTCTGGATCACCTCCCCGGCAGAGGGCCTACCTCCGGGGGACGCCTTGCTCCGTGCGGCGCGGGGAGGGGCCTTCCTCCCGGCCGCTCTCCTACAGCCCCAACGTGCCCCCCTGGCGGCAGGGAGGCCGACGAGCTGGGGCCGCCATCCACTTCTGCGACCTGATCCTCCTGTGTCCCATGGTTAGAGTAAGCCTGCTCCTGAGGAATTAGTGGTACCCTGTAGCTGTTGTCGCCGGCGCGGTTGGTGAGGCTTCTGGAGGGCTCCTGAAAGGTGCCGACTTCTAGCGCCTCCTCCTCCCAGCCCGGCTCGAGGAACGAGCCAGGGTCGTCTTCCAGCATGTACTCCTGTTCCACCATGCGGGGCACGTAGGCCTCCGAGGCCGTCGCCTCGAAGACCTCGCCGTAGTGCCCCACGCTCCATGTTGCCCGGCCTAGCGTGCCGCCTTGAGGATGGTAGGGTTGCATCCTGTCGGGGCCGTAGGTGGCAGCGCTCGTGCCCGCGCCCACCGGAAGTGGCGCGGGTGCGAGCGGGCGTCCAGCTCCGTTGGTTGCACCGGTGTCGATGATGCCTGGTGGCGCGGGGTTGAGGTCTTCTTGGGCGGGCGCCGCCGCCCGGGCTGGCCAGGCTGCCCAGCGGTCGGCGTTGGTCCTTGAGTCGCCAGACATCAGAGCCGCGGAGTGTCGGGGGATCAACGAGCGGATCGACTGGCGGAAGAAGAGCTCCGGGCACCCCTACCTGGCGCGCCAAATGTCGGATCTCGGGTTCCGGCAAAACCCTCAAGGTTCGAACACTGGGGTGCGCACGAAGATCTCCCCCTACAGAATCACGCCCTCAGCCTCGCCGGGATCTCTAAGCTTAGCTCGACGAACTCGCAACACAAGAGACACAAGATTTATACTGGTTCTGGCCACCGTTGTGGTGTAATACCCTACTCTTGTGTGGTGTGGTGGATTGCCTCTTGGGCTGAGGATGAACAATACAAGGGGAAGAACAGCCTCCCGAGGTGAGGTGTTCTTGTGCTTGGTGGGTGTGAGGATGGGTTGGATCTAGTCCAAGATGAGATGGCTAAGGCTCAGTTGCCTCCTACTGTGGTGGCTAATCCTATTTATAGAGGGCCCGGTCCATTCCCCAAATATTGAGTGGGAAGGGAGCCAACAACGGCCAATTTGAAAGGGGACAGCTAGTACAAGCTATCTTGACAAAAGCAGTCTTCGCCTGCCAAAGGCTCTGGTGGTGACGCCGCCTGGGGCTCCATGGTGACCTCCGTCTTGCCGTCCTGCTGGTCTTGGTCTCGTTGCACCGATATGGAAACTTTTGCTTGATGCCTCGGTACTCCTCGTATGCGCTTGCCTCCTTAGCACCAAAGAGGAAACAAAGACACTGCGCGCGCTGGCGCCCGCCTGGTCTTGATCGTCATGGCTCACGTCATGAGAACCTCGCGAGGTTTGCCTTGCCTTGATCTCTCCGCCCCTCGCGAGCCAGCCTGGTGAGGCCGCTCCCGAGGAGGTCTTGTGTCGTCTGCCTCGCGAGGCTTGGCCCCTCGCGAGGGTCTCAAATTCTTGTTGGTGAAGATGGGCCGTACGGGCCCACTCGCAGAGCCACGCCGTGGGCCGCAGGCAGGCAAGTCTGGTGACCCCTGTTCCCAGAACGCCGACAATAACATAACTAGATGGATACAACTTGTCTGTTCAAGCAACTATGACCCCTACGCTTGGTTTCCACGCATACCCCGGTTTATTTTGTCGCTCAGGTATTCGGAAGCACTCCGCACCTTCGGGTCCAGAGGTTGAAGCGAAAAGGTCTGCCATGACAATCGTTTTACAATTCAGCTAGAGGTACATATGTCAAGGAAAGTATATAGTCACTTGGACTCAAAAAATTCCTCCTCTATACCATCCAACAGGTTGTCTAACTTACAATCCTGTTGGGAATATTTGGCGGCTACTGCTACCTGGTCATATACCAGACTAACGGGAACTTCTTTTCCATCTGACCCTAGAGGTCCGACCCGGGCCATGCGATTCGGATCAAGCTTGGTATACCGTGTTTTCACCATGGCCCAGGCCTCTCGCGCTCCCTCCCGGCAGGCCGATATTTTCCATAATCAGATACGCTGCCGCACTCCCTTGAATAGCTCTACAAGCTCCTCCATACTTCCTGGAGGGGAGGCGGATGGCCATAAAGCCTTGGCAACACTCCGCATTGCCTGCCGAGCTTGCTCGTGCATTTGCGACAGCCCTTGCAGCAGATCGTCCGACAATCCGGACATCTCCTCTTCGGGATGGCCTGTCAGCATACCTACAAACATAACTCTATCAGTTCCTTTCATCTCCGAACTATTATAAGGTAAGTTCGTCCACATACTGAATATGCCGCCTCGCAGCCTTTTATTCTCCTTCATGGAGTCGGCCAGCTGGGCACGCACATCTTTCAGTTCCTCGCCCAGTTGGGTGTGTGAATCCTGGAGTTTGTTTTTCTCCTCTCTGACTCGGGTAAGAACACGCTCGCCTACGGCGTTTAGTCTTTTCGCCTCTTTCTCGTCCGCTTGAGCGGCTTTCAGTTTCTCCTCTAGTTGATCAGACGATCCTGTTATGAGATAAGCAACGGTATTAGCACAGCTGGTATATAATTATTGTTTCTCGATGGAGGGAAATATTACCAAAGGACGCCTTCTTGGACTTTTCCAGTTCAGCGGTAACAGCAGTTAGCTGTGTCCGACACTTTTCTAGCTCTTGGGCTAGCAGGTCGTTCTTCTCCGTAAGAACCTAGTTATACAACGATCCTTAAATCATTTGTACCAACTGCTTCAAGTCTCGGGGGCTACTGGCATATGGTTATCATATTCGGACAAAGTGAACTTACCTACACATCTTTTAAATGTTGATTTGTGGCTCTATTAATCCCATCTCGAGCAGCTCGGATGTATGCATCAGCCGAGCTGAAGGCATTAAACGCCTATTCTGAAAAGCTGGGGTCTCATAGAACAGCCCTTCGGCGCCGATGATTCATGGCGCTCTCCGCTTCCGAGTTGGTGACGGATACATCATCCGAATCCTCAGCTGGAGGACAATCCGGTGTCACCCCCGTACCAGCCCCCATCTTTACGGCAGGATCTGGATCCCGACTGTGGGGAGTATGACCAGCCGGACCCCCGGACATAGTCCGGCACACTCTTTTCCTGACACAGGATAAACATAAAAGTCACAATTGGACGCGACTGCTGAAGAACATATTTGCAAATCCATACCTCTTCGATGAAGGCTCGACCGTATCTTCGTTTGCCTTCCTCTTCGAAGGCTTGCCCGGCGTGGGGGCCGCTCTCTTTGGAGATGCCCCTGGGGCAGCATGGCGTGCCGAACGCCTCCCCTTTTGAGCACAGGACGGTGCGGTGGGTGAGGCAGAATGAGAGAACTCTTTCGGATGAGATGTCTCCTGATTACTTACGTGTGAAGCAAGGAGAAGACCGGGATAATCGGCGATGATGGCCACTTTTGTGCCGTCATAGCTCGCCTGGTAAAACACCCCATCCTCGAGCACCACGAATATATCCGGATCCTCTTCGAATCCGGGGTCAAGGTCCCGATTGTGGCCCTCGGGCTACGGGGCAGGGCTGTGAAGCCCTTCGGAAATCTTTCGCCAGTGTTGTCATAAATGGACGGATTAATATTAATTAAGAGTAGCTCAGGGAGTGGATTGAGTAGAGTAGAGGAGTTGGGACTTACCCAGCTAGGAGGATTGTACATGGAAAATCCATCTCTGCGCTTGATACGTAGAAATTCCTCTTCCTCCCCTTTGAATAGTTCGGCTAATATTTTTGCCGGAGCGGCGGGGGTGTCCGAACCCTTCCGGCCGCAGCGGGAGGCATCATCCTCCCCATTGTAGTGCCACATGGGAAGCCCTCTGTATTGGAGTGGCTGAACCCCCCGTACTATGGAAGTCACCATTACTTCGACTATTGATAATCCGGACAGAGCGAGCGTCCTTATCTTGCTCATGAGTTGACGAACTTCTGCACTATCTTCCTCCTCGAGGATCCGAGGGCGCCAGCTGTGGCGTTTCTTCAAAGGAACGCTTGTGAACTCGGAAAGACCCCTCTGAACTGGGTCTGGAAGTGCGACGTCCTCAATATAGAACCATTCGGAAGGTCACTTCGGATGCCTTCTTTGGTGTGCCGGATAGGTATCCGGTCTCGGCGATGCGCCGTATTTCGGCTCCACCCACTTCAAATATTGATCCCTCGTGGTTGGGCGGGACGAGACAGAATAGCTTTCTCCGCAATTCAAAATGGGCTTCACTACCCAGGAATAGCTCGCAAAGGGCGACGTAACCCGCGATATGCAGGATGGACGCCGGAGTGAAGTTGTGCAGTTGGAGGCCATAGTACTCCAGAAGCCCTCTGAGGAACAGATGAATTGGAAACCCGATGCCTCTTAGCAGGTAGGAGACGAAACACACTCGTTCCCCCTCAGATGGATTGGGGAAATTCTCCGCCTGGGCCTCACCATTAAAGGAGGTCAACCCTGCTCAAACAAGGACCAAGTCCGCAGGAGGAAGAAATCCCTGTGTTTGTAGCTTCTCCAACTGACCATGGGATACGGAGCACCTCTCCCACTCGCCTTTTTCCGGGCCGCAGGGACTGGAGGAGGAGCTGGGAATGTTAGCCATGTTGGAGTGGTCTTTCCTAGCAATCTCTGAGGATTTTTTCGCGTGGTGCTGAATGGATCTGAGATCCAATCTCTTTAAATAGACACTCTTCCTCGCCTTGCCGGGGTGTTATGTGCAAAAATACCCTGACCTCTCGCATTCGCTTGACACGTGGAAGCTGAAGTTGTTGATACAAAGAAGCCGAGGGGTATGACATTAAATGCAAGGCCGAATACATCACTTTGAAGTCATCGGAGGAGGAACCCGCCTTGCAATGCCGAAGACAATCTGCGCGCCGGACACCTCGTCATTGAAGTCTGGTTCGGGGGCTACTGAGGGAGTCCTGGACTAAGGGGCCCTTGGGCATCCGGCCTGTTAGCCATGGGCCGGACTGATGGGCTGTGAAGATACAAAGACCGAAGACTCCACCCGTGTCCGGATGGGACTCTCCTTGGCATGGAAGGCAAGCTTGGCAATCGAATATGAAGATTCCTTTCTCTGTAACGACCTTATGTAACCCTAGATCCCTCCGGTGTCTATATAAACTGGAGGGCTAGGTCTGTAGAGGCCAATACTCATAACCATAGTCATACAGGCTAGACTTCTAGGGTTTTAGCCATTACGATCTCGTGGTAGATCAACTCTTGTAAACACCCATATTCATCAAGCTCAATCAAGCAGGAAGCAGGGTATTACCTCCATAGAGAGGGCCCGAACCTGGGTAAACGTTGTGTCCCCTGTCTCGTGTTACCATCGACCTTAGACGCACAGTTCGGGACCCCCTACCCGAGATTCGCCGGTTTTGACACCGACAAATACCATAATCCTAGTGTTGGGGTGTAAGCCAAATATCTAAGAATTCGCTTCACAGCTAAGTGATGCGATTCCTTTGGTGCCGCTTGGAATCGGGCACACATGCAAATGCTAAGCATTATATCGGGCCTAGATGCACATACATAGAGTAAAGAACCAATCATGGAGTGGTATACCTTTTGATCAAACTCTTTACCATTGTCGTTGGGACCCAATTGACCTTTGGTTGGCATTGGCGTCGTGTACCCTTTGCAGTCTTGAATTCCAAACTTCTTGAGGCAATCTTTGAGGTATTTCTCTTGAGATATGAAGATGTCGTTTCTCTGCTGACGGACTTGAAGACCGAGGAAGAATTTCAGCTCACCCATCATGGACATCTGATATTGCTCTTGCATCATGTGCCCAAACTCATCACTGTATCTCTTGTCAGTGCAGCCGAAGATAATGTCATCCACATAGATCTGGCACACAAACAGTTCACCATCGTATGTCTTCATGAAGAGACTGGGATCCAGGGAACCAGGTTTGAAGCATTTGCTCTTCAGGAAGTCTTTGAGTGTGTCATACCAAGCGCGAGGGGCTTGTTTAAGGCCATACAATGCCTTATTGAGCTTGTATACCATATCAGGATGTTTTGGATCTTCAAAGCCAGGTGGTTGTGCAACGTACACTTCTTCTTCAATCTTGCCATTGAGAAAAGCACTCTTCACATCCATTTGGTACAGGAGGATGTTGTGATGGTTGGCGTAGGCTAGTATGCGAATGGCTTCAAGCCTAGCCATCGGAGCGAATGTTTCATCGAAGTCAATCCCTTCAACTTGAGTGTATCCTTGAGCAACGAGACGAGCCTTGTTTCTGACAACTTGACCATGCTCATCTTGTTTGTTGCGATAGATCCATTTGGTGCCTATGATATTGTGCTTGCGAGGATCAGGACGCTTAACCAATTCCCACACATTGTTCAGCTAGAACTGTTGAAGCTCTTCTTGCATAGCTTGAATCCATTCAGGTTCCATGAAGGCTTCAACAACTTTCTTGGGTTCAGATATAGACACAAATGCAAAGTGCCCACAGAAATTTGCTAGCTGTGTTGATCTTGAACGAGTGAGTGGACCAGGTGCATTGATGCTATCAATTATCTTCTCAATCTGTACTTCATTTGCAACACGAGGATGAACTGGACGAAGATTTTACCCTTGCCAATCATTGTCTTCGTCTTCAGCATTGGCTTTAGGCTAAGTAGTATCTTCAGGTTGACTTGGTGCAGTAATGATAAGTTCCTCTTCAGCCTGTGCCTCTGAAGGTATGATTCCTCCAGTACCCATTAGCTTGATCGATTCACTAGGTGTGACTTCATCTAGCACATTTGGCAGGTGCTCTCTTTGCGAGCTGTTAGTCTCATTGAATCGCACATCCACAGTTTCAACCACTTTATAGTGAAAGAGGTTGAAGACTCTGTAGGAGTGCGAGTCCTTTCTGTATCCAAGCATAAAGCCTTCATGTGCTTTCGGTGCAAATTTTGAAGTGTGATGTGGATCCTTGATCCAGCACCTAGCACCAAATACTCTGAAGTAACTGACGTTTGGCTTCTTACCAGTTAGAAGGTCATAGGATGTTTTCTTTAGAAGCTTGTGAAGATAAACACAGTTGATGACGTGGCATGCAGTATCAATGGCTTCAGGCCAGAACTTCCTTGGAGTCTTGTACTCATCAAGCATCGTCCGAGCCATCTCAATGAGGGTTCTGTTCATGCGCTCCACGATGCCATTCTGCTGAGGTGTGTATGGAGCTGAGAACTCATGAGTGATGCCCAACGTATCAAGATAAGTGTCGAGGTCGGTGTTCTTGAACTCTGTGTCATTGTCACTTCTGATGTGCTTGATCTTGATGACATAGTTCGTCACGGGACGATTAGCGAATTGTCTGAAGACATCCTGCACTTCATTCTTGTAAAGGATTATATGCACCCATGTGTATCTTGAATAATCAACAACAATGACGAAGCCATAGAGGCAAGCAGTGGTAGTAAGAGTAGAGTAGTGAGTAGGGCCAAATAAGTCCATGTGAAGCAGCTCGAATGGACGAGATGTCGTCATGATTGTCTTCGAGGGATGCTTGGCCCTTGTCATCTTTCCAGCTTCGCAGGCACCACACAGATGATCCTTCTTGAACTTGACGCCCTCGATGCCTAGCACGTGTTTCTTCTTCGCGAGTGTGTACAAGTTCCTCATGCCAGCATGCCCTAGCCTCCGATGCCAGAGCCAGCACTCTGAAGCTTTTGCTAGAAGACATACGGCCAACTGTGGTCCTGCTGCGAAATCTACCATATACAGATCATCTTTCCGATACCCTTCAAAGACTAGAGACTTGTCAGATTCCATAAGAACAAGGCAACGATATTTTCCAAATATCACAATCATGTTCAAGTCATAAAGCATTGAGACAGACATTAAGTTTAAACCAAGGGATTCAACAATCATCATGCTACCTCTTAAGCATGCGTTGGTTTTCCCTTGAAGAGGAAAGGGTGATGCAGCAAAGTAGCGTAAGTATTTCCCTCAGTTTTTGAGAACCAAGGTATCAATCCAGTAGGAGACTACAAGCAAATCGCCTAGTACCCGTACAAACAATCAAGAACCTTGCAACCAACGCGATAAAAGGGGTTTTCAATCCCTTCACGGCCACTTGCAAAAGTGAGATCTGATAAAGATAATAAGATAAATATTTTTGGTATTTTTGTTGTATAGATTGGAAAGTAAAGATTGCAAAATAAATAGTAAACTAGAATTGTAGATTGGAAACTTATATGATGTAAAGTAGACCCGGGGGCCATAGGTTTCACTAGTGGCTTCTCTCAAGATAGCATATATTACGGTGGGTGAACAAATTACTGCCGAGCAATTGATAGAAAAGCGCATAGTTATGATGATATCTAAGGCAATGATCATGAATATAGGCATCACGTCCGTGTCAAGTAGACCGAAACGATTCTGCATCTACTACTATTACTCCACACATCGACCGCTATCCAGCATGCATCTAGAGTATTAAGTTCATCAGAATGGAGTAACGCTTTAGGCAAGATGACATGATGTAGAGGGATAAACTCAAGCAATATGATATAAACCCCATCTTTTTTATCCTCGATGGCAACAATACAATACGTGCTTTGCTGCCCCTACTGTCACTGGGAAAGGACACCGCAAGATTGAACCCAAAGCTAAGCACTTCTCCCATTGCATGGAAGATAAATCTATTAGGCCAAACTAAACCGATAATTCGAAGAGACTTGCAAAGATATCAAATCATGCATATAAGAATTCAGTGAAGAATCTAATAATATTCATAGATAATCAAGTTCATAAACCCACAATTCCTCGGATCTCGGCAAACACACCGCAAAAATTATTACACTGAATAGATCTCCAAGAAGATCGCGGAGAACTTTGTATTGAGATCCAAAGAGAAAGAATAAGCCATCTAGCTAATAACTATGGACCCGAAGGTCTTTGGTAAACTACTCACACATCATCGGAGAGGCTATGGTGTTGATGTAGAAGCCCTCCGTGATCGAATCCCCCTCCGACAGATCGTCGGAAAAGGCCCCAAGATGGGATCTCACGGGTACAGAAGGTTGCGGTGGTGGAAAAGTGGTTTCGTGGCCCTCCTCGATGTTTTCAGGGGTATAAGAGTATATATAGGCGAAAGAAGTAGGTCGGTGGAGCTACGAGGGGCCCATGAGGGTGGGGGCGCGCCTACCCCCCTGGGCGCGCCCTCCTACCTCGTGGTCGCCTCATGGCTTCCTTGACCTCCACTCCAAGTCTCATGGATTGCGTTTGTTCCAAAAAACATCCTCGCGAAGGTTTTATTCCGTTTTGATTCCGTTTGATATTCCTTTTCTGCGAAACACTGAAATAGGCAAAAAACAGCAAATTGCACTGGGCCTTCGGTTAATAGGTTAGTCCCAAAAATAATATAAAAAGGTATATTAAATCCCATTAAACATCCAAAACAGATAATATGATAGCATGAAACAATAAAAAATTATAGATACGTTGGAGACTTATCAAGCATCCCCAAGTTTAATTCCTGCTCGTCCTCGAGTAGGTAAATGATAAAACAGATTTTTTGATGTGGAATGCTACCTAACATAATTTTTCAATGTAGTTCTCTTTATTGTGGCATGAATGTTTAGATCCAAAAGATTCTAGACAAAGTTTTAATATTGACATAAAAATAGTAATACTTCAAGCATGCTACCCAAGCAATTATGTCTTATCAAAATAACATAGCCAAAGAAAGCATATCCCTACAAAATCATATAGTTTGGCCATGCTTCATTTTCGTCACACAAAATGCTCCCATCATGCACAACCCCGATGACAAGCCGAGCAATTGGTTCATACTTTTTAACGCGCTTCAGTCTTTTTAACCCTTACGCAATACATGAGCGCAAGCCATGGATATAGCACTATAGGTGGAATAGCATATGATGATGGAGGTTATGTGAGAAGACAAAAAAGGAGAAAGTCTCACATTGACGCGGCTAATCAACGGGTTATGGAGATGCCCATCAATTGATGTCAATGCGAGGAGTAGGGATTGCCATGCAACGGATGCAGTAGAGCTATAAATATATGAAAGCTCATCAAAAGAAACTAAGTGGGTGTGCATCCAACCTGCTTGCTCACGAAGACCTAGGGCATTTTGAGGAAGCCCATCATTGGAATACACAAGCCAAGTTCTATAATGAAAAATTCTCACTAGTATATGAAAGTGACAAAATAAGAAACTCTCTATCATGAAGATCATGGTGCTATTTTGAAGCACAAGTGTGGAAAAATGATAGTAACATTGTCCCTTCTCTCTTTTTCTCTCCTTTTTTTTGGGCTTCTTTGGCCTCTTTTTTATTTGGGCTTCTTTGGCCTCTCTTTTTTTCGTCCGGAGTCTCATCCCAACTTATGGGGGAATCATGGTCTCCATCATCCTTTCCTCACATGGGACAATGCTCTAATAATGATGATCATCACACTTTTGTTTACTCATAACTCAATTTACAACTCGATACTAGAACAAAATATGACTCTATGTGAATGCCTCCGGTGGTGTACCGGGATATGCAATGAATCAAGAGCGACATGTATGAAAGAATTATGATGCTGGCTTTGCCACAAATACAATGTCAACTACATGATCATGCAAAGCAATATGACAATGATGGAGTGTGTCATAATAAACGGAATGGTGGAAAGTTGCATGGCAATATATCTCGGAATGGCTATGGAAATGCCATAATAGGTAGGTATGGTGGATGTTTTGAGGAAGATATAAGGAGACTTATGTGTGATAGAGCGTATCGTATCACGGGGTTTGGATGCACCGGCGAAGTTTGCACCAACTCTCGAGGTGAGAAAGGGCACTGCACGGTACCATAAAGGCTAGCAAATTGCGAAAAGATAAGAGTGTGTATAATCCATGGACTCACATTAGTCATAAAGAACTCATATACTTATTGCAAAAGTTTATTAGCCCTCGAAACAAAGTACTACTACGCATGCCCCTAAAGGGATAGATTGGTAGGAAAAGACCATCGCTCGTCCCAGACCGCCACTCATAAGGAAAGCAATCAAAGAACACCCCATGCTTCAAATTTGTCACACAACGTTTACCATACGTGCATGCTACGGGACTTGCAATCCTCAACACAAGTATTTCTCAATTCCACAATTACCCAACTAGCATGACTCTAACATTACCACCTTTATATCTTAAAACAACTATCAAGTATCATAGTATTCTATGCGCTCTATATGAAAGTTTTTATTATACCCATCTTGGATGCCTATCATATTAGGACTAATTTTATAGCCAAAGCAAATTACCAGGCTGTTCTAAAAACCTCTCAAAAATCACGGACTAATTCTATGCGCTCTATAAGTGAAGTATGAGAGATCAATCTTTTTCCTCCTTATATTATTATTATTATATATATAAAGCACGGATTGACTTTGTCGGTGACGTTTTCAGTTTTTTCATCTATATTATTTTCTACTTCCGAGGTGGTACTATTTTACATGCCTTTTTGATATTCAACCCGCAGTCCTCCTAGTAATTCGAATCTGAACAGTTACGGACGAGAGAAAAAAACGCAGCCGCCCGCACGGCCCATCCTCCTGATCCCATCTCGACTCCTGCGCGCCGCCACCTCCTGCCCCGCCTCACCGCACGCCGCACACCGCCGCCCCCCAGCCCCTCGTCGCGGCTCTCCACCGGACTGCCCCCGTCGCCGCGCTCCGCCTGACCGCCCCCCGTCGCCGTGCGCCGCCACCGCCTACCGTCGCCGTGCTCCGCCACCGCCTACCCCGCCGGTGCGCCTACCCCCACTCAAGTGCCCCCACACCCGCGGCCTTCCACCGGCGACCCACGGCGGCCTTCCACCACTGGCAACTCTTGGCGTCAGGGGTTGGGGAGGTGGATTCGGGGGCGCGCGACGCGGCGGGGGTCGCCGGTGACGACGATGAAGGCAGGCATAATTTTTTCCCCGACCCTGCGAACCCTAGCAGCCGCACAAACGCCACCCCGCCGCCGGTCATGGGGTCGTTTCCCCGCGCCTCCTCGCCTCCCTCTGCTCCAGGCCCCCTCTCTCGCGCTGCTAGGAGTAGTGGTCTCTAGCAGCTGCCCTCCCCTCAGTCATCGCATCAATCTCCTGCTCCATCTCTCTCCAACATCCCCGCTCTCCTCTCGCATCACACACAGGCGGTGGCTATACATATCTGACCGGGTGTGGCGTGTGTGGCATCTGTGACGTGCTTCGGCCCGCTGGTTGTCCCTAATGTGTGCGGCTGTTGTGCGTCCCTGTTCATGTGTGTGGCGCTTTACATGCAAAGGAAGTGAATGGTTGCAAGCAGAGGAAGCTGTTGGCCATTGGCAAAGGAGGATTAGGATAGTTCTCTTGATCTTGGTCAGAAAAATTGATAGTTCCCTTGATTTGTTTTGTTCTGAATTAGTACAAAAGTGCACTGATATTTGTTTTGTGCTGCGGGAGCTTCAAGACACCAGGTACCAATTGCAACTTTCATTTATCTGTTGTGTGAACCAATTTGTGATGGCTTCTAAACGCACTTGGCTGGAACAGAGCAATTTTCTGTAGTCTTCAGCGACGATGTGGTGCTGCACTGCTGCTCTCTTGCTGCTAACTTGCTACTTCTAGCTGAATTTTGCTATTGCTGCTAGCTGAATTTTGCATAGGCATGGCAGGCTGTTTGGTACATATACAAATGATGCTGTTATTTTTGTTATTGCTCACACCCGGCCGCCCGCGCTCACGGCCAGTGCTGCAGATTTCGTGGCTGGCCAGCTTATCCTCAATGTGTTCTGACTCGGAGGTCGGAGTTGAAGCTGACAACGGACTCAAGAACTCCACCATATTCTTAGTATTGCATACCGTCACTGCTGAGGGGTTAGCCAAGCTGCTTTTAAAAGTCATATAACAATTAAGTGCTAGATATTGTCACAGATAGATTTTGATGGATAGGAATTTAATAAGCTACAAAGCAGTGTAGGTCGAGATGAACAGAGAATGGTATGCATAATGTGTAACAATATTTGATACAGTTACATTGACAGGTCTGGGCTCGTTGGAGGGATTTTATGCTTTTGATTGATTAAGCTTAACACTTCTGCTCACTCATTATTTACTCTGTATTCATCAAAAAATATTTATTTTGTACTATATCATAGCATGTTCGACGGACAGAGGCAGAGACGTCCATTGTTCTAGCTGATAGCACTTGCTAACTTAAGAAGTCTACATACCTTTTATCTAACTAAAAGAGAGTTTCTTACCAACTATTGAGCCTACAAGTTTTAGATCTATGTCTCTAAAGCCACTACTCAACTTCATGTCGGCACTTTTCTGTAGAGTATACCTCCATAATTCTCCATCTAAGATAGTACTAAAGTTTATTGATGATGCTTAATTTCTGGATATGCCTTACAAGCCATCCATGTAAGAAATCCAAGGGGTTCAAGGCGTATTGAAAAGGAGCTGGAGTAGGTAGGTGGTGGATTGAGGAAGGATCTGGAGCAGAGGTGGAATCGAGGCTGCCCCTACGTGCGCTAAGGAGCTGCAAGGCGCCTGCGATCCGGACACTGCTATGTTTTCTCCTTCTCTCCAGGTAAGCCCTCAGCAGCACCTCCCGTACCCCCTCCATCCGAATTCAGCAGCGCAACGACAGCGGTAGCCGATGTCCTCCTCATCCATGACACTCCCAACTTTTTTGCTTGTTACAACCCACATCATACACGGTTCTGCATTGTGGTGTGTGTGCCAAAGTTCAAAATTGCACAAGTTCTTGGAGGACGGGAAAGAACATAAAATTGTGTTTTCAGTCACAAGTCTGCTCCCCATTGTTGATAGCGTCAAACTGAATGTGGTGAACAGGTGGGAGACAGAATTTAATGGAGATGCAAGATGAAAGATGGAACATGATGCTTCAAATCAGCATAATTATAAGGATTACTAAATTTCTTAGGGAAATCAATGCAACGGTGATAAATATATGTAATTGCATTTTTTTCCGGGAATATGTAATTGCATGTATAGCATCTGTTTTGAACTGTATTTTATATGCCATTTATGTATCATGGTGGAACACAAAATTTAAATAGAAAAGAATAGCAGTGACTAATGTATATCTTGCAATTTCAGATTTATATCTATGCGACTATGCTTACCTGTACGTACAATGCATACTGTGGAATCATACATCAAATATTCATGCTTAACTAAATATTCTGCAAGTTTTGTTTGCCGCTGCTCGGTCACGAAAAGCCTATTGCTCGCCACTATGTGCGGTTCTCTTGCCATTTCATGGGGTGCAACCGGAAGTGGCACAAGACTGTAGTTGTGTCGTTCTAAAATTTACTGATGTTGATGTTTCTTTTCAAGATTGTAGTATTGTTACCAATTTGGTCCCCGGGTTATGTACTCATTTCCGTTTCTATTCTTTGTAAGTAATTTGCTTCAGTTCATCGAACTACCTGCTGAAATATGTGTATTGTTTCTCAATATATTGGGCATCAATCCACCTCTGATGAGATCTCTGAATTTTCGATGCATATTGTATTTGCTGAATTACTTCCTCCAGATAACTATGCTTGGATTCACAAATGTGTGCAATGCTTTCAAGCAGAGATAAGTTCTTTACTTAAGCTGTGCTATTCCACTTTCAAGTTTTTGGTCCTAGAAGTGTAATACTTGGTAGGTTAGCTGCAGAAGTGGGATGTATATGGCATGAATTTACATTTCAGAGTGTATAATCCGATTCAGAGTATTTTGACCCCTTGCATTCTGAAACATTTTGTTGTATCGTTCTGTCCTGAAAGAATAGAAGCAATTGTTCTATGGGAGAGAATATAAACGTTATTCTCAAACAACATGAAGCGTCATTAAGTTTCTTATTACCAATTTAAACATGGTCAGTAATAGCACAACTGAAGTTTGTGAACATATCATTATAAAATGGTTGGTTGGATTGAGTTTTGTATGGATTCTACAAGGCCATTTTCATGGAATTACAAATTAGCTTTACATTTTTATGGCTGGGCTCATCGTCTTTGGATTGCCCACGTTCGGACGGGTTCGTGGTAAGTGGACACCACGACCACCATCAGTAGGGTGGGAAGGAGGGTGTGTGATATTTTTTTCTTTTTCCGTTGCAACGCACGGGCATTTTTACTAGTAATTTTTATAAAATAAAACCACCACCGTGCTCTAAAAGATATAAGTGAAGCACTAGAGCAAAATTATCTAACTCAAAAGATATAAGTGAAGCACATAGAGTATTCTAATAAATTCCGATTCATGTGTGTCTCCCCCAAAAGGTGTGTACAGTAAGGAAGATTGTGGTAAACTAAAAAGCAAATACTCAAATCATACAAGACGCTCCAAGCAAAACACATATTATGTGGTGAATAAAAATATAGCCTCAAGTAAAGTTACCGATAGACGAAGACGAAAGAGGGGATGCCTTCCGGGGCATCCACAAGCTTAGGCTTTTGGTTGTCCTTAAATTTTACCTTGGAGTGCCTTGGGCATTCCCAAGCTTAGGCTCTTGCCACTCCTTATTCCATAATCCATCAAATCTTTACCCAAAAACTTGAAAACTTCACAACACAAAACTCAACAGAAAATCTAATGAGCTCTGTTAGTATAAGAAAACAAACCACCACCTTAAGGTACTGTAATGAACTCATTCTTTATTTATATTGATGTTAAACCTACTGTATTCCAACTTCTCTATGGTTCATACCTCTCGATACTAGCTATAGATTCATCAAAATAAGCAAACAACACACGAAAACAGAATCTGTCAAAAATAGAATAGTCTGTAGCAATCTGATTTGTTCGAATACTTCTGTAACTCCAAAAATTCGGAAACACTGGACAACCTGGATAATTTGTAATTGATCTACTGCAAAAAGAATTGGTATTTTATCACGTTCTGGTGAATTTTAACAATTATTTTTGTGAGCGTAAAGTTTCTGTCTTTTTCAGCAAGATCAAACAACTATCACCCAAGAAGATCATATTGGTTCTACTTGGCACTAACACTAATTAAAACATAAAACCACATCTAAACAGAGGCTAGATGAATTATTTGTTACTAAACAGAAACAAAAAGCAAGGAACAAAAATAAAATTGGATTGCCTCCCAACAAGCGCTATCGTTTAACGCCCCTAGCTAGGCATAAAAACAAGAATAGATCTAGGTATTGTCATCTTTGGTATGCAATCCATAAGTGGCTCTCATAATAGATTCATAAGGTAGTTTAATTTTATTCCTAGGAAAGTATTCCATGCCTTTCCTTAATGGGAATTGGAATCTAATATTTCCTTCTTTCATATCAATAATTGGACCAATCGTTCTAAAGAAAGGTCTACCAAGAATAATAGGACATGTAGGACTGCAATCTATATCAAGAACAATGAAATATATGGGCACATAATTCCTATTTGCAACAATAAGAACGTCATTAATACTTCCCATAGGTTTCTTAATGGTGGAATCCGCAATATGCAAATTTAAAGAACAATCATCAAATTCACAGAAACCTAGCACATCACACAAAGTTTTTGGAATCGTGGAAACACTAGCACCCAAATTACATAAAGCATAACATTCATGGTTTTTAATCTTAATTTTAATAATAGGTTCCCACTCATCATAAAGTTTTCTAGGGATAGAAACTTCTAATTCAAGCTTTTCTTCATAGGATTGCATTAAAGCATCTACGATATGTTTGGTAAAAGCTTTATTTTGACTACAAGCATGAGGAGAATTTAACACGGATTGCAACAAGGAAATACAATCTATTAAAGAACAATTATCATAATTAAACTCCTTGAAATCCAAAATAGTGGGTTCATTGCCATGTAAAGTTTTGGCCTCTTCAATCCCACTTTTACCAATTTTTGCATCAAGATCTAAAAACTCCGAATCATTGGGACGCCTTTTAACTAAAGTTGACTCATCTCCAGTCCCATCTTTATCAAGATTCATATTGGAAAACAAATATTTAATAGGGGACACATCAATCACTTTTAGATCTTCATTATTATTGTCATGAATACTAGAAGAACACGCTTTCACAAAGCAATCTTTTTTAGCACGCATCCTAGCGGTTCTTTCTTTGCACTCATCAATGGAAATTCTCATAGCTTTGAGAGACTCATTGATATCATGCTTAGGTGGAATAGATCTAAGTTTCAAAGAATCAACATCAAGAGAAATTCTATCCACGTTCCTAGCCAACTCATCAATCTTAGGCAATTTTTCTTCAAGCAAAGCATTGAAATTCTTTTGCGAAATCATAAATTCTTTAACACTGCTCACAAAATCAGAGGGCATCTTATTAAAATTTCCATAAGAGTTGTTGTAGGAATTACCGTAATTATTAGAGGAATTACTAGGGAATGGCCTAGAATTAAAGTTTCCTCTATACGCGTTGTTATCAAAATTGTTCCTACAAACAAAATTCACATCCACAGATTCATTATTATTCTCAATCAAAGTGGAAAAAGGCATATCATTAGGATTAGAAGAAACACTCTTATTAGCGAACAATTTCATAAGTTCATCCATCTTTCCACTCAAAACATTAATCTCTTCTATCGCATGAACCTTTTACTAGTACATCTTTCGGTGTGCCATTGAGAATAATTAACCATAATATTATCTAGGAGTTTAGTAGCTTCTCCTAAAGTGATTTCCATAAAAGTGCCTCCCGCGGCTGAATCTAAAAGATAAAAATTCAATCCGGCATAAATTTTCTGTATAATCATCCATAAATTCAAACCATGTGTAGGGCAATTATGTATCATTAATTTCATCCTCTCCCAATCTTGTGCAACATGCTCATGATCAAGTTGCTTAAAATTCATAATATCGTTTCTAAGAGAGATGATCTTAGCGGGAGGAAAATACTTAGAGATAAAAGGATCTTTGCACTTATTCCATAAAGCAATACTATTTTTAGGCAAAGAAGAGAACCACGTTTTAGCACGATCTCTAAGCGAAAACAGAAATAGCTTCAATTTAACAATATCATTATCCACATCTTTCTTCTTTTGCATATCACACAAATTAACTAAGTTGTTTAGATGGGTAGCGGCATCTTCACTAGGAAGGCCAGAAAATTGATCTTTCATGACAAGATTCAACAGAGCAGCATTAATTTCACAAGATTCAGCATCGGTAATAGGAGCAATCGGAGTGGTTATAAAATCATTATTGTTGATATTGGAAAAGTCACACAATTTAGTATTATCTTGAGCCATAGTGACAAACAATCAATTCAACACATAAGCAAACAAGAAGCGAGCGAAAAGAGACGAACGAAAAAGGACGAATAAAACGGCAAAGGTAAAGTGGGGGAGAGGAAAACGAGAGGCAAATGGCAAATAATGAAATGCGAGGGATAAG
Source organism: Triticum aestivum (assembly GCF_018294505.1). Classification (NCBI taxonomy): domain Eukaryota; kingdom Viridiplantae; phylum Streptophyta; class Magnoliopsida; order Poales; family Poaceae; genus Triticum; species Triticum aestivum. Next base: position 81,128,715 of record NC_057805.1, read on the forward strand.
AGTTTGTGATGGGTACTTGGTATGTCTTGCCTTGTGCGTAGATCTCCCCGGCAACGGCGCCAGAAATCCTTCTTGCTACCTCTTGAGCATGCGTTGGTTTTCCCTTGAAGAGGAAAGGGTGATGCAGCAAAGTAGCGTAAGTATTTCCCTCAGTTTTTGAGAACCAAGGTATCAATCCAGTAGGAGACTACACGCAAATCGCCTAGTACCTGCACAAACAATCAAAAACCTTGCAACCAACGCGATAAAGGGGTTTTTAATCCCTTCACGGCCACTTGCAAAAGTGAGATCTGATAAAGATAATAAGATAAATATTTTTGGTATTTTTGTTGTATAGATTGGAAAGTAAAGATTGCAAAATAAATAGTAAACTAGAATTGTAGATTGGAAACTTATATGATGTAAAGTAGACCCGGGGGCCATAGGTTTCACTAGTGGCTTCTCTCAAGATAGCATATATTACGGTGGGTGAACAAATTACTGCCGAGTAATTGATAGAAAAGCGCATAGTTATGATGATATCTAAGGCAATGATCATAAATATAGGCATCACGTCCGTGTCAAGTAGACCGAAAGGATTCTGCATCTACTACTATTACTCCACACATCGACCGCTATCCAACATGCATCTAGAGTATTAAGTTCATAAGAACGGAGTAACGCATTAGGCAAGATGACATGATGTAGAGGGATAAACTCAAGCAATATGATATAAACCCCTTCTTTTTATCCTCGATGGAAACAATACAATACGTGCCTTGTTGCCCCTGCCGTCACCGGGAAAGGACACCGCAAGATTGAACCCAAAGCTAAGCACTTCTCCCATTGCAAGAAAGATCAATCTAGTAGGCCAAACTAAACCGATAATTCGAAGAGACTTGCAAAGATATCAAATCATGCATATAAGTATTCAGAGAAGACTCAAATAATATTCATAGATAATAAAGTTCATAAACCCACAATTCATCGGATCCCGGCAAACACACCGCAAAAAGTATTACATTGAATAGATCTCCAAGAAGATCGAGGAGAACTTTCTATTGAGATCCAAAGAGAAAGAAGAAGCCACCTAGATAATAACTATGGACCCGAAGGTCTGTGGTAAACTAGTCACACATCATCGGAGAGGCTATGGTGTTGATGTAGAAGCCCTCCGTGATCGAATCCCCCTCCGGCAGATCGCCGGAAAAGGCCCCAAGAGGATCTCACGGGTACAGAAGGTTGCGGCGGTGGAAAAGTGGTTTCGTGGCTCTCCTCGATGTTTTCAGGGTATAAGAGTATATATAGGCGAAAGAAGTAGGTCGGTGGAGCTACGAGGGGCCCACGAGGGTGGGGGGCGCGCCTACCCCCTGGGCGCGCCCTCCTACCTCGTGGCCGCCTCGTGGCTTCCTTGACCTCCACTCCAAGTCTCCTGGATTGCGTTTGTTCCAAAAACGATCCTCGCGAAGGTTTCATTCCGTTTGGATTCCGTTTGATATTCCTTTTCTGCGAAACACTGAAATAGGCAAAAAAACAGCAAATTGCACCGGGCCTTCGGTTAATAGGTTAGTCCCAAAAATATTATTAAAAGGTATATTAAAGCCCATTAAACATCCAAAACAGATAATATAATAGCATGGAACAATAAAAAATTATAGATACGTTGGAGACGTATCACATCACTTTATCCATGTGCTGATCCTTTGTGATTGCAACTCTACCTAGACCCAATACCTTGCTTTTACCAGTGTCAGCAAATGTCATGTGACTTTTGTCAGATGGACGTAAGGTTGAGTCCATAAGAAGACTTTGATCGACAGTCATGTGGTTAGTGCATCCACTGTCCATAATCCACTCAGAAGCCTTTGGTATCGTACCCTACAGTGCAGTTAGGGGGATATGCTTAACCAAGGGAAATGTGAAGCATAAACACTTGATGAACAAGCATGTTATCAAAGTTCAGATTCTGGTTAGCGTAGATAGGATGACTGTCAAGGAATCCAGGAACAAAATACATAGTAAGACCATTAGGGCATTTTATCTTGCACCTGACAAGATGTTTTAGGTCCCCAGCATAAGCATCAGACGCCTTTGATTTCCGGCTGGAGTCCTTTTCCTGCAAAAGAGAGTTAATTTTTCTTAACCACCCACATCTTCTGGGGTGGCTTAGAAGCAATGATTCTAAGTGCATCATCTGAGAACTTCGGCTTGGGAGCCCTAGCAAATAGCCTTGCAGGAGGTGAATAATACTCATAAGAATAAGCAGAATAGTTCTTGGTCTTATGAACATAGCGGTTTTAAGAAACACGCTCATATTCACAAGTCTGAGTATGGTTTCCCTGCAAAACATTGGCGTTAGGGTGACTTGGGTGAGTCCTATGTCTGTATGAAGCCTTTGGACCATATGAAGCCTTTGGTCTGGGGTTTGTCTTCTTCCCAGGCGGTGTCATGGTGACATTCACAGGAAGATTCTCAAGACAACTTTTGGGCACCCGGATCTTCTTCATAGGTGGCCCATTCCTGCAGTTAGTACCAATATACCTGGAAAACACTTCACCATTTTGATTCTTAAACAGTTTCTAGTTTGCATCAAAGAATTCATCAATGATAATCGGGTTAGCACAAGTGAAGCTAGACAAGGTAGATGGATCCACTGAAGGTCCCTTTGCAGCAACCCATGTGGTTTTGGGGTACTGCTCAGGTTTCCAGTAAGAACCATCAACATTCATTTTCCTCTCGAACCCAATACCCTCTTTCCTAGGGTTTCAGTTCAGAATCTGCTTTTTGAGGACATCACATAGTGTTTGATGCCCTTTGAGACTTTTGTACATTCCCGTCTCAAACAATGTCTTCAACCTGGCATTTTCATCAGCAGTAGTAGTGGTATCCTCCATAGAGGGGTTAGTTACCACATCAGCAGTTGAAGATATTGCAGCAGTAGCAGCAGTTGAACATTCAGCAATAGAGACAGCGTTATCACGCTCAAGACATTTTAGACATGGTGGTTCAAATCCTTCCTGAGAGGAACTGATCTGTTGAGCGCGAAGTGACTCGTTCTCTTTTTGAAGATCTTCATAAGCCGCTCTCAAGTTCTTGCTTCCTTTGAAGATAATCGTAGGAAAGCTTTTCATGAGTTGTTGAGAGCGTTTCATGACGACTTTCAAGTTCCTCGTACTTACCATGAAGATTTTTGATGTCTTCAATTAAGGACTGAGATCGGGTCATCTCCGCGTCCAACAGGTCATCGCTTTTGTCTTGCAATTTTTGAATATGTTCCATGGCATTTTGTTGTTCAGTTGCAATTTTAGCAAGTGTTTTGTAGCTAGGTTTAGATTCAAATTCAGAGTCATCTTCACTTGATGTTTGAAAGTAAGCATCGCGTGAGTTTACCTTGGCACCGCGTGCCATGAAGCAGTAGGTGGGAGCAGAGTCGTCCTTATCATCAGCATCAGCGTTGGTGACGAATCCATTGTCTTTAGAGTTGAAGACGGACTTGGCAACATAGGCAGTAGCCAGAGCCATGCTGGCCACGCCTGAATCAGACTCCTCCTCAGACTCCACCTCTGCCTCCTCGGAAGCAGACTCCTCCTCTGAATCCATCTCCTTGCCAACAAAAGCACGAGCCTTGCACTACAAAAAAAAGACACATCCATGACATTTTGGGCCGAACGAAATTGTTTTCTGTCATACTTATGAAACTTCTATGACGATAATTGTGACAAAACCCAGTATCATCATAGATGTGGTGGGGTCCTACTTCTATGACAAAAAATCATGACAGAAAATGGGCTTTTCGTCCTAGGCGGGCCGGAGACGCAGCTGCATGACATTCTTTGGGCCGTCCATGACAGAGAAAACCGTGGTAGAAGTGAGGGCGAGGAAAATATCGGGGTGTTCCCGGTTAGGGTGGGTGGTCGGGGCCGAGCGATGCGCGTTTCTCTCGTGCACGCACGCGCGTGGGTGCGAGGCATTGGGCTCTAACTGAACCCGAGCAAGGCGTTGGGCTCTAACTGAACCTGAGCGATTGCACTCCAGGCTACGCATTACTGAACCCGAGCGATCGATGGCTGTTAACTAAACCCGATCGAGCGATTCCTTCGCTACCGCTGCTAACTGAAGCCGATCGATGCTGCCTCTGGATGAACCGTGAGCGTTGCTGGGGGGTTTGGATGAAAAGTTCCCGGTGGGGGTGGATGAACAGGACCCCGTGGTGTTCCCTCTGGATGAACAGGACCCCGATCGATCGAGCCGGTTGGGGCTGGATGAACAGGACCCCGTGGAGGGCAGGATGAACAGGGCCACCCCGTGGAGGGCTGGATGAACAGTAGACGGTGGAGGGCTGGATGAACAGTAGCCTGTGGAGGGTTGGTTGAACAGGAGCCCGTGGAGAGGGTGGTTGAACAGTAGCCGGTGGATTAGCGCGCGGTGGAGGCTAGATGAACAGGAGCCCGTGGATGAACAGTCGTAGGTGGAGGCTGGAGGAGGTCGACGGTGGATGAACAATAGCCCGTGGAGGCTGGAGGGGGTCGACGGTGGAGATGAGTAGTATCTCGTGGAGTCCCGTTTTGCGGTACCACACCCCTCCCGATGAACAGGACCCCCCTTTCGACTGTAGCACTCCAACACAAGTCCGTTTCCTCCGTTTTGCGATACGCCACACCCCTCCCGATCAACAGGACCCCCGTTTCGACTATAGGAGGTCCGTTTCCTCCATTTTGTGGTACACCAGACCCCTCCCGATGAACATGATCCCGTTTCGACCGTGGCCGGTCGAACACAAGGCCGTTTCCTCCGTTCTGCGGTACGCCAGGCCTCGTTTCCATCGACTGCTCCGTCCAAGCCCTCCCGATGAACACGACGACGCATTCCGTTCCGACCCAGCTGGTTGGCTCCCCATGAACACGACGACGATACAGTTTCTCCGTTCCGACCCAGCCATGTACATGAGCCCTGGCCGTATGTATGCGCGAGTAGGCGTTCGAGACCCTGCCCGTATGTACGTACGTGGCCGTATTTTCTTTCTTGCACACTGGCCGCAGTACGTACGTGTACATGCTACGTGCGCGCCTCTACTATGACACGTGCGCGCCTCTACATCGACCAGTATGTACGTACACGTTCGCGACCAGAATGACAACGCTACGTACGCTTCGACCAGGTGGGTCCCGACTGTCAGGCACTTCCTTGCGTGCGAAGATGTAGCTGGTGGGTCCCAGCAGTCAGGGGGGCGAATCGTTTTTTTTGCCTGGACGCATTTCCTTGCGTGCGAAGATGTAGCTGGTGGGTCCCAGCAGTCAGGGGGAAACGTTTTTTTTCGTGAAATACGGTGGCCCGTCCGGTGGGTCCCCACTGTCAGGTGAAGGAATAATTATTTTGCGCGTAATAAGGAGGCACTTCCTTGCTGCGGCCGTGGACCCAGCTGTCAGCCTCTCCACGTACAACCCAGGTCCGATGGAAGCCGTTCCTTGACCACGTTGACCACGCCGCGCCGAGAGCACCAGGGCGGTGGACGACGGCGAGGCCTAGGAAGGGGACGACGCGGAGCCGGGGAAGACGCGGCAGTGGAAGCCCGCGCGGAGAGGAGTACGAGGCTTCACTGGTTCGACTGCGGTGTGAGGCTGCCGTCGCCGCAGGGCCTGGCCAGCGGTGGGAATAGTAGGGGGCGGTGAGGCCTCCGCGGCACCACAGCCGGCCACGGGAGGCAGGAGCATGCGGCACGACTGGCGCTGCTTTGGGCGGCTGGAGCAACAAGACCAGAGGTTGAAGAAGCACTACGGCCGTTGGATGGACATCGTACGATCACTGGAGCTAGAATCGTTCATATTGACTAAGTTGACAAAGCACTCCATCCCCGTCAACTTAGTAGGCCCACAAGTCAGCCTCCCACCAAGGTGGGTCCCAACCAGCAGGGGGCGTATTCATTTTTTTGTGCGTAATAAGGAGGCACTTCCGGTGGGTCCGAGCTGACAGCGGGGGGAACGTTTTTTTCGCGCAATACAGTGGCCCGTCCGGTGGGTCCCAGCAGTCAGGGGGAAACATTTTTTTTTGCGAAAAACGATGGCCCGTCCGGTGGGTCCCTTCTGTCAGGTGGAGGAACCATTATTTTCTGCGTAATAAGGAGGCACTTTCTTGCTGCCGTCGTGGACCCAGCTGTCAGCCTCTCCACGTACAGTCCACGTCCGATGGAAGCCGTTCCTTGACCACGTTGACCACGCCGCGCCGAGAGCACCAGGGCGATGGACGACGGCGAGGCCTAGGAAGGGGACGACGCGGAGCCGGGGAAGAGGCGGCAGTGGAAGCCTGCGCGAAGAGGAGTACGAGGGTTCACTGGTTCGATTGCGGTGTGAGGCTGCCGTCGCCGCGGAATAACAGGGGGTGTGGGTGAGTAGAGGGATGGCCTGGCCAGTGGTGGGAGTAGTAGGGGGCGGTGAGGCCTCCGCGGCATCACAGCCGGCCACGGGAAGCAGGAGCACGCGGCACGACCGGCGCTGCTTTGGGCGGCTGGAGCAAGAAGACCAGAGGTTGAAGAAGCACTACGGCTGTTGGATGGACATCGTACGGTCACTGCAGCTAGAATCGTTTATATTGACTAAGTTGACAAAGCCCTTGGTACGCGTCAACTTAGTAGGCCCACAGGTCAGCCTCCGAAACGGTGCGCCCCAGATGTCAGGGGGAGGAAACATTTTTTTGCGGCTGAAGCAAGAATATCCGAGATTGAAGAAGAAGCACGACATCCGTTGGATGGACATCCAACGACCACAACTACCAGAACCGTGTGCTGTTGACAAACCTTTGCATACGCGTCAACTTAGTTTTTTTTAGGGGACGCTTCAACTTAGAAGGCCCACAAGTGTGTGGCAGAGAACATATAGCCCATTTGCGGTTTGTAAGAATGTACATCCCATTTATTAATTATAATGGAATTTTCTACAGCCCATTTACAGTTTGTTAAAAGTACAGCCCATTTTCTAGCTAGGACAACGATTAATAATTTCAACCAACCGCTCAAAACAGAATTCAAAAAAAATTCCCACATTTTTATGGGATCCAAAATATTTTTATCCAAAATTTCTAGTAAGATTAAATATAATTTCAAAATAAAGTTGTATTACGTTAAAATCCAACAAAATATTGCGCGCGCAACAAGTAATGAAATTAAAATTTTCAAATTCCGAAAATAATATATTTTTTAAACTAATTACGCGTTTGGTGCCTTTTTTAGAGTTACTACCCAGTTATTATCCCATTTATTATTTCTTAAAGTCCATTTTCTTGTTAAGCCTAATGCATACCTCCAAGGAAAGTTTGCAGCCGAGCGGGGCGGAGAATAACAAGTTGACCCGGATATTGTGTACAACTGTCGGCCCAGTTGCATTGCTGATGTTGAAAAAAAGGCCTGTGTAGTACAGTACAACCTAACATGGCTACTCAGCCCACATTCAGCGACGCCGGAAAGGCCCAAACAAGGCTTCTGTACAACTTTTTGAAGTCACTGAGCTCAATTAATAACTTAAGAAAAAAGTTAGATTACAGTGGAACCTAATTAAAAGTTATCACGAGCAAAGAAATAATTCAACGGGTCCCACTTGTGCATGTGTGTGCGTGCGTGTGTGTGTGTGTGAGAGAGAGACCCATCGGTCGATGCTCGTAAATACATCTTTTAGCCATATGCATTGCTGATGCTCAGTAAAAAACTTATATAGTTGACACAATCATCTATAACATCATAGCACACTGAACTTGCATACAAAAATTTCACGCGGGCGGCACAATCAGGATGGAAGCAGTGGATCGCTATGGGTAGGGCTATGTTGAAACCAACGAACTCGTACATAACGGTTCATTGTCTTTATCAATGACAGGGAAATATCTTGAATGCTGTGCAAAGAAAACAGACAGACAACACAATAAGTTCTGCTAGCACATTAAGTTGACGTACAACCCTTTCTAAAAAAAGTTCAGGTACGAAATTAGAACAGGTCACAATCAAATGTACTGGCACATTAGTGCTTCACACCCATAGCTCGGATTTAACTAGTATCTGACAAGATTCAGTTGTTACCTCAAATTAGAGCACATCCAGGCAGTCAGCCCTGCCTCTTCTCCCAAAGAAGCAGTGGCCTCCGCCGTGCGATGGAGTAGGCCCTGTGCCATCCATCATTCCGAGAAACACGGGGAAAGTATGACGTTGACTCCTGTAATGGACGTCGTCGACGGACCCTGGCACCAGCGGCGGCGGCAGGACTTCGATTGATGGATTGACCACTTCTTCGACATGCACAAACACTCGATACAGGTACATCCCTAACGTGGTCCGCGGCGGCCTTGGTGGAGACGAATAGTACAACCCCGGTTCCTGCACCGGTATCTCAACACCAATCACCTTCGGTATGGTGGACGACTTCTTCATCCATGCCATAACCGTCAGAGCCCAGCTGTCTGGAGGAACAAACATACTTACGAGCTCACCTCCAAGGTTGTTGATAAGCTCATTCATGGACTCGCTGTTCCAAGCACGTCGAGGCATGCCATGGAAGGTAAGCTTTGTTAAAAATTCAAGATCAGAGGGCACCGAGCCCCATCCTGGGTGCCACCGATCAAAGCTCACCAGCGCGCCATCGCAGAACAAACGCCGGGAAGTTTCGAACACACGACTGCAGTCGAAAGTTGTCCGGAACCTGACGAAGAAACCAGCTGGTGGCGGACAGACTTCGATGAGCAAGTCACTTATTTGGATGCCGTGCGCAATGCCAAGAGCTTTGACAAGGTCGTCCGGTGAGACAGGAGGCTGGTCGCCGTTGATGGTTACCATCAGCACTTTGCCGGCAAACTGGTCGTCAAGCGCCGCCATGCCACTGTTGAGCAACATCACGCAGCGACCGAAGGCAGGACGGACCTCAGGATCTCCGGCTCGGAGATCCGCGCTGACCGGCGACATGATAGTGAGCTTGAGTACAGGGAGTACATGAGGGGGATTTGGGGGAACTGGAGTAGGAATCGAGATTCCAGAGGTGGGGGAGGGGTGGGAGATTGGGGATGAAAAGGTAGCTTGAATATCGAACACGCGCCAATATGCTCTCGGCGCGCAAGCGCTCGAAAACATCGGTGGCGCCCACATGTCGGCCTAAGAGTCCTTATTCTTTCTTTTTTGGAGAGCCCGGCCTTTTTTTTGAGGATCTTTTGAGAGCTCGGTCTGAGAGTCATAATTGACCTGTTTGGCATTGCGTTACTACTCGGCCCATATTCAACGACACCTCACTGGCCCAAACAAGTGTACATCATCGAAAAGACACTGAGCTCAAATTATATAACTTGAAAAAAGGACATAACGACACCTCACTGGCCCAAACAAGTGTACATCATCGAAAAGACACTAAGCTCAAATTATATAACTTGAAAAAAGGAGATACACTCTGAACACTGGAGAATGGTGATGCCCTCATTTAGCCCACCAGTAGTTTGAGACAATAAACAGTTCGAAACAACGATATATACAACATTCAAACACTGACTAGTGACTACTACTGACATAAACAACAAGACATGATAGTTCATAAGAAATCTTGCTACACCACCAAAACGCACCCATCTGCAGCGCTCAGACTCTCGTGATCCAAACGAGAATGACATTCTAAACAGAGCCAACTATTACATAGTAAGAGTGACATAGACGAGGATGACCAAATGACAAGGAATATGCATAACAAAAGAAAGAACTACCCATCCAGAACAAGCAGCAAAGACAACAAAGTCATTCGAAGAGATGATCCAACACCATCATAATTTGCAGCCCCGCTTCAGCGACCAATGATCCGGAGACACCAGTACTCCACCCTTTCGACACAACAGCCCAATTACCTATCAACCTGAAGGCTTGAACCACATCACTGCCTATCGTAATTGAGACATCCAAGGATCAAAGTTAATCCGGATGCCTTTGTCATTCTCACCTTCTTTTGGTTGCAGGCTGTATTGTTGACAATCAAGGGAGTTTGCTCCCGAACTCCTAGGGCTCGCCGTGTAGACACAGTTTTCCATAGTAAACAGAGCCTCTCTGCCATCAAGGTCCTTGCCAACGGTGATCTCCTGGTTAATCGGATAATTGAGTCCGAGAAACAGAGAGTGTGAACCAAGGCTGTTTACCCGCCTCCAACTAAAAAATCTTGAAGGCCCCAACAAGCTGGTATCCTGCTCATAGACGTAACAGCCACTGTCCGGATACTCACGTATTTCATGGTGCTTGTATACAGTGGGGTTTTTGCAATATAACTTTTCCGGCTCATGTGTCCGAATGATCATCAGTCTTTTGCCATCGTCTGATTGAGCGAGGAACCAGTTGTGCTTCCCTGTTTTTGGCAAAGGTGGTGTGATTACAAAGGGTAGTAACTGTAGGGACACTGCATCATATCAAAAAGGACATGCATTGTTAATGTAAGATCAACATTGTTCAGAGTATGAGTAGGATAATGCAAGAAACAGCATTGATATGTCCCTATTGGAACTGGGAGGAAAATATAGGGAAATGTATACTGGGTTCAAAAATATAGAAGTGCCATGCATGGTTATACTCATGTTATCTCGCAATCGATTCTTCACAGGAAACTACCATGTCATGCATGTTATGGAATCATGTTCTGTCTTCACAAACAAATTCTTCAAGGTAACTAACAGACCATGCATTGTTATATACTCGTGTTCTTTGGGCAAATTTTTTGTGAGGATATTATTCTAGCCATTGATTGCTGAAGGGCAAATATAGGTATGTACACATGGTAAGCATTACATGATTTCACTACTTCCAAATATAGAGTTCTCCATATGCACATTTACTTCCCTAATGTATGGTTAGATGAAACCAACAGTGTGGTGCATGTTTCTACATCATGAAAATGAGGAAACTAACATGGCCATTGATACACACTCATATTTAGTAGTAGTATATAGATAACTGTAAAATAAGGAGAATATCCATATATTCCTAACCGTTTGATTATTCAGGGGTACAAATTGGCTGTAATGACATGATCACAATCGCATGAATTAACTCATTCCAAATATAGCTGATTTACGGCGTCTCAAATACATTGCCATAGTTCTAATCAAATTCTGCTCAAACATGGATATGCCAATCATCACAAAAAGTTCAAACAGTGTCATGGCGTCATCATTGACATGAGATGGAAACAACTTACACGCGCCGTCCCAGCAATACGTGCTGCCATCTACTTTGTCGATCGCGTAGATGATGCCATTGTGTTCAATAGCATCACAGAAGTGTGTATCAGCTTTGACGATGATCCACTGCGAGCTGAGCTGTCTCCAGCTAAAGAAGGCACCGGCGTAAAGATAGGCGAGTCCGCGGTCTAACAAGGCAATTAGCTTGAAGTCTGCATAATTCACATGTCGTGTGGGCACTTGGTAGATTACAATCTTCTGCAAAACAAGGTCCGTCCAACTGACGTGGTAATCTAGATGACTAGGACCGCGATGGTAAAACTCTATATAATCCAACGGAGGAAGGATAATCTCATGGGAGGTCTGGAAGTTCACGAGCACCAACTTTTTACCGTCTTCTCTGAAGGCAGCCATCCAGTGGGAGTTCATGCCGACCCAGTACATACCTGCCAAGAAGTTTCGGGCGATGGTGATCGGATCGAAGTCGAGGGAAATGATGTACGGCGACCCACTACATACCTGCAAAGAAGTTTTGACTAATGGAGATCGGATTGAAGTCGAGGGGCATCATGTCCGCCTCCGTATCATGGTGAGCCAATCTCGCAAGACCAGATAGCAGCAAGCAGGGTGTCTTGAAAAGCTTAGGCCTCGCTTCAATGATGGCCATGTGCATGCCCCTCGAGCATGCAGCCAGCTGCAGGGCGCTCAACATATCCATACACGAACAACAGAGGTCGAGGACGTCACTGGGGAGATAGCTCCAATCACGGCTCATATGGATCCTGCGCGGTTCGCGTTCGCCATGGTGGAGTTTGGAAGGTGGGGTTTTGGGGGGCTTGATTTACGGGGGAGAAGGCTATCGGTGCTGGAGTGGCTAGCGAGGGAATAGTGGTACTGCGGGAGGCAAGCGAGGCGAGGGTATGCGGGGGCACAGTGAGATAATGAAGAGTGACCTCAGGATCTCCGGCGAGACGGAGATGGAGACGGAGTGGTGCTAGGGGAGAAGGAGACGAGGCGAGGCATGCTATACAGCGGCGGTGACAGTGACTGCACAGTGCACAAGGTGAGGCTGACTTTGGTAACCCGGACACGCCGCCTGGACTGGTGTCACCTCGGGCGCAGGGTCTTGTCACTTCACTGTGAGGACCGTATGAATAATAGTATTTTGACCATCAAGTGTACCACAGTTGTACTACTACTACTACTACTACTACTACTAGTAGGAGTAGTAGGAACATGAGTACACTCCCGTGCTAGAATGCCTCTGGGTTGACTTCATCCTCCAGCTATCATCCATATTGCGAGCAGAACCAAATTCTCGTGCATGCGGAAGCGCGAAGAAGGACTTCTCTTTTTTGAGGATAACCACATATTCCTTAACCGTAGTAGGAACATGAGTAGTACTCCCTCCGGCCCTCTTTTGTCTGCGCATAACTTTTTCAGTATTTCTCTAATTAGTCTGCATATATACCCTTTTGCATCCGCCCATTTCCCTCCATGCCCCGCATTCACAGCACTAATTAGCGTACGCATGAGCAGCTGCAGCCAGACTCCAGCCAATAAACTGCAGCATGCAAGTGGGCCACTCTGTGTGCGTGGGAGAGAGAAAAGGCAACCAAAGAGCCCGTCCAATCCATTGCATGCAGCAGTCAAACCACCGCACCTCTCCTCATGCATGCGCATAACTTCTCCCATTTACTTCTCCATCGGGAACCGAATTTCCTCGGCTTTTTCACTACTCCTTGATCTTAATTTGCATCCAAACCACACTGCATTCACATTGTTTTAACCTCTTCACATCCTCCTGGAGTAATTCCGAAGCCCCTATAAATAATCATCTTCTTCAGTTAGACTAGCCATCTAATCCTAATTCTCCAAACCATAGCCCTCCGGTCCAGCGGTTCCAAATGGCGAAAGAGATCGAGATGCAGGTTTTTAGCGTCCAACATGTCCTCGTCGAAGCATAGTTGCCACAGTCACCGACCACCCAAGGGTTGTTCGGAAGTGGATCAACAATGTATCCAAATCCCTCCAAAAGGTGGAGATGAATGTCATCGGTCTCGATGCAGAGTACACGGAGCGTGCCACTGGGAAGATCCAACGCGCCGCTGTCCTTCAGCTGTGCCTCGAAGATGATGTTTTGGTGTACCACATCATACATGCGCCCTCCATACCAGGTGAGCTTCACGATTTCTTGTCTCGGGAGGACATATACTTCTGTGGGGTAGCCATCGCAGGGGACAAACAGAAGTTAGAGCTGTACAACCTTGATTTGAAAAGCATCACTGACCTACAAACCAGAATAAAAATTCCTGTAGAAGATTGTGATAAACCGACACCATCCCTATTCGACATACAAAATTTTGTGCTAGGAACAAATCTTCAGAAGGGTGACGAGACGCTGGCATTAAGGTCGTCTGGATGGGAGAATTATCCCTTGACGTATGAGTGGATAAAATATGCTGCCCTCGATGCCCGTGTGAGTTTCGACATAGTTGCAAGGTCCAGAGAGCTTGTTGCGAAGCCGTCTCCCATGGAAAATGAGAACAAGAAGAAGAAGAAGAAGATGCTGCACCAGCAGCAGGGCATTATGGATGGATGAACTATTTCTTCTCTTGTAAAAAAAATATTCCCTCTCTATGTATATTGATATAGATGGACTATTTCGATGGTGTGCATGTCTTTGGAATAAGTAGTAGCGTGGGTCCGCTTGACTATAAGGAACTATTTATCCACCTAGCTTTCTCTACTACTCCTTCCAGTGATCGGTATGCAATGCATGTGTCCGTAGACATGACAGCTTGTCCATGGAAGTTCAACTACGGCGACCATCACGTTTCATCCACTGCCACTCGCGATTCCCACGACGCCGCTCCAACCCACGGCACCACGTCCCCCGACGTGCGCCTCACCCCTCTCGGCCGCGCCGCCCCTCTGCCTTTGTGTGCATGACATGTGGGCCACCTTAAATGCGGCGAGCATCAAGTTTCTACCACAGCCACACGCGATTCCCATGACGCCGCATGAACCCATGACACCACACGTCCCGCACCATCAAATTTTCATCCAGCGGCTGTGACACATTTCGTCCCGGGCATCAATCCTCAGCTGGAGTACTTCTGTACTACAGGTAGTACCCGCTGGTGTGGCCATCTACGCCTCGGAACGCCCCGACGCCCAGCTGTGGCACCCTCGCCACGGCCACGCCACCATCGGCCGGTTCATCTCAAACGAGTGAGTCGCGAACCACACCACCACCATGAGAATGACATGTGGGCCAGCCGCATTTAAGGTCCGCATGTCATTGACTCATAGGCCGGGCACTAAGCCACTGAAGTTCGGTCCCGTGGGCCCCGAGAGGGAAATGTAACTCCTGCGGCAGGCCTTGTGGTGCTCCCGCAGTACGAGCTCGTGCCAAACCCGAAATTTGTTTCTTACTACTACCAACTACTAGTAAGGTACACGTGCATTGCACGCATGAGATTCTGGTGGTTTATGCATTATGCTTCTACATGTGGAGTCTTCTAGATTCTACATGTGGTAAAATCTGGTGGAATGTAGATGATATCCAACGGCCAGTAGTGCTCGGATTTGCCATCTTTGTACCGTCGGATTGGCTTCATCCAACGACCAACTTTCAAAGTTATGGTTTGGTTTGCAGCCTAAGGTTGCCACGCCTAAGCTTAGGCATGCCGGCATGTGTTTGGTTCATTGCTACACTTGTGGCTTGCCACACTTCTCTAGCTACATGGTCCACATGGCATAGACTCAACTTCTTGCCAAATCTTGCCACACTTGTGGTGGCCATTTTGTTAGCCACATTTTTTGTGGCAGACACACTTTGCCTAAGCTTAGTTGTGGCAAAGTTAGTCATGAATGAAGTTCACCATGGAGTCTTCTAGATTCTACATGTGGCAGAATCTGGTGGAATGTAGATGATATCCAACGGCCAGTAGTGCTCGGATTTGCCATCTTTGTACCGTCGGATTGGCTTCATCCAACGACCAACTTTCAAAGTTATGGTTTGGTTTGCAGCCTAAGGTTGCCACACCTAAGCTTAGGCGTGCCACAAGTGTGTTTGGTTGCGTTCTCGTCTCAGCATAGTTGTTCCCTCTTCATGCATGCTCAACTCAACACCCCTCTTCATGTATGCTCTCTTCATGCATGCTTCTAGTGTATTTGTGCTAATCTAGTGTGGACTCATGCACCCTCCATACACTCTACCAAACACCCAAAAAATGGGTCGAGAAGGGAACTCGTGGGATCATGCACCCTTCATACACCCTACCAAACACACCAGGCATGTGTTTGGTTCATTGCTACACTTGTGGCTTGCCACACTTTTGTAGCTACATGGTCCACATGTCATAGACTCAACTTCTTGCCAAATCTTGCCACACTTGTGGTGGCCATTTTGTTAGCCACATTTTTTGTGGCAGACACACTTTGCCTAAGCTTAGTTGTGGCAAAGTTAGTCATGAATGAAGATATAGGGGGTATAGATATAGATGTGCCGGCCCGTTGCAATGGATCCAAAGTATATCTGTTTAGTGGAGTGCACTCTAAACACATTATCTATTTATTTTTCTCTAACCTTTCGTAGCCATGCAACCAAGCCACATAAGCTTCATGGGTGCCCCCCACATCATATTATTCATACTACGTTGACAGAAAAAAAGATAAATCACCCAAAACAAGATCTTCCCGTTTTTTGTTCCTACGATGCTGTGTCGTGCACGTAGCTACTAGTTGTATAGTGGTAGTACTAGTTGTATAGTACAAACTTGGTACTAGTAGGAGTAGAGTAGTGCGGAATGCTCCTACTCTATCAACGAGCCTCATCTGACACCAAATTTCTTGGCTTCCGTGCTACAACTAGATCTTCCCCTTGTTTCTGTTTTCCAACCCGGCGGCAGGCGGGGTGCGGTTTGCCAATAGTCGGTTTGCTCAACGGCGGTCCCACATGAAAGTGAAAATGCTAGGCAACACGCCTTCCCTAAGCTATGTGTCGTGCCGGACAGGCCGTGGAGTACTCCCGATTCCCGGGCGTGTGTGGGGGAGTGCGACGAGAACGCGGCAGGCCTTTTCCTTTTACTAGCAATGTGCCCGTGCGTTGCGACGGATCCAAAGTAGTAGAATAGTAGTACTTGTTCACAAACTTGAAAGAAATCACTCTTGTTTTGATATACTCCTAATATATTACTCCCTCCGTTCCTAAATATTTGACTTTTTAAAGATTTCAAATGGACTATCACATACGGATTATATGGACATATTTTGAAGTGTAGATTCGCTCATTTTGCTCCGTATGTAGTCACTTATTGAAATCTCTAGAAAGACAAATATTTAGGAACGGAGGGAGTACTTTTCACTCAAAATATATTTCTCAAGCTGTTTTGATGAGGTGAGGGAGGGATGTGGTTGCTTTCAAGATAATAAGGGGTTTTCTGCAAATTGGAGCAGAGAAGTGGGCTATTGTTGCAAAAATGCCACAACTTACCTCACAGCCGTTAGATGCAGATCTAATGGTCAGAAACGATGGATGGCAGACACACCACCATCACCAACTGAGTCTTGTATAGGAGTATATATATATATATTTCTCAGGATGTTTTGATGAGGTGAGGGAGGGATATGGTTGCTTTCAAGATAATAAGGGGTTTTCTGCAAATTGGAGCAGAGAAGTGGGCTATTGTTGCAAAAATGCCACAACTTACCTCACAGCTGTTAGATGCAGATCTAATGGTCAGAAACGACGGATGGCAGACACACCACCATCACCAACTGAGTCTTTTATAGGAGTAGGAGTAGAGAAACATGTATAAATTGTAACATTTTGGTTCTGCTCCTTGGCACGATCGATAGATAGAAATAACGATTGGAAACGCTTGGGCGGGGCTATTTCTGCCAGATAAGCAGGGTACGTAGTAGCTAGGTTGGCGCATCGTCGGTTTGATCACACGCGGTCCGACATGTTCTAGTGTTTCTAGCAAGATGCCCGCGCGTTGCACGAAGTTGATGGAAAAGGTAAGCACAACTTATAAATTGACAGATGGAGTACTAGTTACAGTGATGCATATAATTAAGCAAAGGGATCGCACATGTCGGTATTGACTGGAACGAGAATGCAACAGCACAATAAGAATTAAGGCCACGATGATGATGATGCGATCGCAGTGGTGGTTACAGAAGGCAAGAAGAAAGATGCATCCATCAATGTACGACCTCCTCCTCCTGAACTTAGTGTGCCCGGCCACCGACCGGCGGCTAAGGAGCGGCGGCTTTTGTGGCGAGGTCGAGGTGCTTCTCAGCAAAGGCATCCAAGGCTTCCAGCCAGTTGAGGAAGGCCAATGTCGTAGCGTCCTCACTGGCCTTGTAGATACCTATGTACACGATTTGCTCGTACACGTGGATGTGCAGGTCGATGTATTCTTGTAGGGCGAGGCGCCTCGCGGCGAGCGCGACCTCTAGGTGGACATTCTTCGTAGCGTCAGCGGGTAGTCGCAGGGCCACCAGTGCTTGAAAGAGGTTTCGGCCATGGAGGCCGATTAGGGTGGCAGGCAATGAGGAGCCCGGGCGGGAGGAGTACGGCGATGTCGTCCGCGAGCTTCTTGAGGACAGTGAACTTGTTGGTGGTGGCAACGATCATCTGGTCCAACTGAGAGTCGTAGTTGGCGTCGACGGCGGCCATCCACCAGCCGGCCTCCAACACCGTCTGGAGACGATCCTCGGCGCCATGCCGCAGGCCGACATCGTGGACCATCTGGCACAGCCGCTGGCCGCTCGCGCGCATCACCGCCATGGGTCTGGAGTGAGCTCTTTTGCGCTTAGTGTAGGTGCTTAGGCAAATGCTTAGGTGCGTACGATGTGGTAGATGCATTGGAATGGAGAGGCGCCTTTATATGAGGGCAAACTGCGTTGCATTCATGTCGTGCAACCTCTTTTCCCGGTCCCCCTCCCATTACTTCCCTCATGCATTAATTGAAGGAGGATGCATTGGCTGTTCAACATTTCGGGAGCCGCTACTCCCTCCCTCGTCTGCATTAAAGCCGTATCGGGAACTGCGCCACCCGCTGTCAAATCAAATAGTACCGCGTCGCCCGCTGTACGCCCGGCTGAACACGCCTCCTCGCTTCCATTAACCCGCATGCAAACTAGGAAACCTACTCCGGCCACACGTCCGTTCATGAGTGGGACATAATTAAACGCAACACCGGCCGAGCTCCTCCCGTCCGCCCTCAGTTTAAACGAGGCCAGACGCCGGCCAAGCTCCTACCGTCCGCCCTCTATTTACACGAGGCCAGACAGACAGCGGGCAAGAATCGCACCCCTCCGCCGCTCCCCCGTCTCCTCCTTCACCATTTTCTCCACTCTTCTGATGGCTTCCGACGAGCCGTTCTCCGGTATATTACCCGGCTGGGTGGCCCGTCGAGTCCTCGGATACGGGCGAGGCCGCTCGGTGCTTCACCAACCTCGCTTGGCCCGACGGAGCCAGTTGCCGCCCCAAGCAGGCGCGTGGTTCAGCAACTCGCCGCTCCAGTTCAGCTCGATGAGGAGTGGCGAGTTGCTCCATGCCGGCACGGCGGCGAGCACACCGGTACGAGCGTCGTTGCTGCCGCGTCGTACCGCGCCTCCCGTGTCTGTGGGCGCGCCTCCCGTGCCTATGGCAGCGCCATGTAGGCAGAGACAGAAGCCGGGTGCGTGGACAGTGACGAGTCGGTGGCCAGCTTCTCCGTGTCCGCCGCCATCATCGAGGAGAAGTAGAACACGGGAGGCCGCCGCCACTTGGGTCCCATGAAGGCCACCGCCGAGGCGACGACTGCGCATTCAGGTGGTTTCTTTGCTTCTTCGTCTCTTCCGAGGACCTTCGTCGACCCCGCAAAGTGTCTGCCGGACATGAGGAAGACAAAGGGATCCGCGGGCGGCCATTTAGATTATGTACTCCCTCTCCAGCTGGCGGGAAATATTTGTTCTAAGAATGGATAAATTGTATGTATCTATAACTAAAATAAGTCTAGATACATCCATTTCTAGGACAAGTATTTCCGGACGGAGGGAGTATTAATTATACCAAGAGAGCCGGATTGGCACCGCTTAGTTCATGTAAATGTAATGAAATCCATCATGTTTATATGAAGATCCGGCTTTTTTATACGAAATCCTTCATTCTTATATGAAATCAGTCCGTGTTTGCACGAATTTCATCTGGTTGGTTAGAGTTGTGAAAATGTATGCCGCTGGCGTTTGATGTCGTCCTCCGCGGAAGGAAGCGGGAGGAAATTTGCCGGCTGCCGTTGGAGATGCTCTTATGCTGGAAATAATATAGTGACATCCAATCCATTTGAGTTAATTGCGTGTATGATTGTCCCTCTATAAAAAGTTAATTGCATGTATAGTGTACACATGACTTGCAGGGTGGCTATAGCTTCGTACAGAAATTTAAAAAGAAACAAGTCCATCCTTAATCTTGTATTCTAAGTACTCTGTGGGTTCCACTTCAGTATAGTAGCAAAAGAAGTATATATTAAATAAGTAATATATAATATAAAAACCTAAAGTTAAAGACATAATTCGAACTCATGTCATCGCGTTGCGAGCATCCGGCGCTAACTAGTCCAGCACATTTTTGTTGTAGACCATGTTGGAGATATATCTCCATGTCTACTCTTATACTCCATCCGTTCCTACATATTTGTCTTTTTCAGATTTCAAATGGACTACCACATACAGATGTGTATGTAGACATATTTTAGAGTGTAGATTCACTCATTTTGCTCCATATGTAGTCACTTGTTGAAATCTCTAAAAAGACAAATATTTAGGAACGGAGGGAGTAGAAAACAGATTTGGTCATGATGGTGTGCGTGCCATCCTGCAATATAGGCCGTCGGATTTATATCTAACGGATAGGAAGAAAACTATGGCAATTTTGCAAAAATATACCCACACCCCTCTCCACGTTCGCAAATACGGCCTTCCCTCGTTCATCCTTTTCTCTCAGAAGATAAACTACTCATACAAATGCATCTTGATGTTCCGTGCAACACACGGGCATCTAGCTAGTTTCTTTTAAAATAGTTACTGCGATAATTGGGTTGAAGTGATATATTTTATGTCTGCCCCGAATGATTTCAGATTCACTAGTAGTAACAAAGAAAAGGTTGCCTTGTTAATTAACAGAAAACAGGGTGAAAACTATCACATGAGGCCGGTAAAAACGAGGCACACTGGGTTCAGCGTCATCGTCACTACAG
>NC_057805.1:81149429-81153723 GCF_018294505.1 Triticum aestivum
CGTATCGAGAGTGTGCGCGGTAGGCACAGAGGCACAACTAGCGAGTGTGTGTATGTGTGTGTGTGTTTGAAAGAGGAGTAGATAGATTACTATCAAGATCGAGGTGCCGCCCTACTCCTTCGGTGTCGGGTAGTGTGTGTGCGTGTGTGTGTTTGAGAGAGAAGCCAGTCGATAGATTAGTATCAAGATCGAGGTGTCACCCTACTCCTTCGGTGTTGGGAAGTGTGTGTGTGGTTGTGTGGGTGTGGGTGTGTGTGTCGGGGGGGGGGGGCAGTGACACTTACATATCCCTACTCTTATAAAAAACAGAGTTGGTGATGATGGTGTTCCTGCCATCCTGCAATATAGGCCGTCCGATTTATACCCGACGGATAGGAAGGAAACTGTGGCAATTTTGCAAAAAGATACCCACACCCCTCTCCGCATTTGCAAATAAGGCATTCCCTCATTCATCCTTTTCTCCCACAAGATAAACTACTCATACAAATGCATCTCGATGTTCGGTCCAACGCATGGGCATCTTGCTAGTAGGGAGAAGGAGTTTGTGTGACACATATCTAGCTATATTAAGGGATAGGTAGATAGCATTTGTGCGAGGCATACTTAAAGCATCACGAAGATAAACAAAATTGTGTGCATGCAAGTGCCGGAAAAAATGAAGCGAGAAAAAATGTGTGTGTGAGAGAGAGAGAGAGAGAGGGAGAGAGAGAGAGAGCGAAATCTCAAAACAAAAGGTGCTCTGTTGGAATCCCATTGTATGTATTCATATTGTTCCGGAACTCGAGTTAACCTTAGGCATATGTGTGAGGGACATTATTATACTTTGAGACATTAGTGGATGTGGGTGGGCGGAATAAAGGGGTGGGCGTGTTCGACAGAGAGAGCGTGTGTGTTTCTGTGTGAGAGACTTGTAGGACGGGGTAGAAAGACCAATTCTAACCTTGACAGAGGGAGAGAAATACACGAAGTGCGCGTGTGTGATTCCGATGCCCACAGGGAAATGAGATATGTATGCGTGTGAGAGAGATTGCACAATTCATTCACGTATCACTATCTAGCGATCGTGGACATGCATCGCTTGAACATAAATCAATATCTACTTCGTATCGTGGCCAAAGGTACAATATCGATTCAACGCTATAAAGATTGGACACTCACATATCACATTTTTTCTATTTAAATAAACCTTTTTAGTTGTGCATGCCAAAGTTACAGTGATGTTTCTTCAAACAACCAATGTAGCTATCATGTACATGCACCATTGTTACTGTTGCATTCAAAATCATTAGTCTTGGATGATTTAAGGTTCTATTATGAAGTAATATATGTAATATTCATATATGAATTCAACGGGTACGCAATTTATGAAATGGAGGCTATGTAATCATATGAGGTAACACTTTTAAGTAGCGGACTACAATATCCATTTCTTTTTGTGCGCCTCTAGACTAACACGTCAATGCATTATGTTTAAAGTAAATAACCAATTGCACTAAATTATCTATTTACACGAGAAATACATAGGCTGAGCGTTTGATCCCTTTTTTGTGAACGCGCCACTACACCTGTACGATTGGCCATGCCCGTGTGAATGTCCAAGTTATCGGCGCATCATCCCGAGTTACTGTCTTTTTTTCTGGGGTGGACTTCACACCAGTTATTAACTGCTGACGCGTGCCCCGTGTACACAGTCTCGCATGACCTTCCCGTTAGCACGGTCCAAAATTAGTTGAAACTGGATACGAACGATCCCGCGGGCGGCAAAATCTCCCACCTCCTTCTAAAATTTCCTGCACCTTAGTCTTTAGCATGCGAAATTCCCCTTTTGTCCTTGGTGCACAGAGACCAAGAGTTACAATACTGCCTTCATCTACATAATAGGTCGGGGCTGCTTTGGTAACTTCCGGTTCCCCCCACTACACGGCACCCCCATTTCCTCTCCCCTCCCGCAAAAACGACTAACTCCACAGCACCAGAGCATCTCACATCACACCGTCCGTACTTCATCGGCCTTTCTCCCCTCCCCTCTCGAAATCCTAGACTGCTCATCCACCGGCGTACTAGAGCCCATTCACTGCCAGCGGCGTCCACCTCGCCGGATATGCTTCTGTGGCCGCATCTACCCCTCCCATCTCCCCTAGAAACAAGTAGACTGCTCATCCACCACTGTACCACAGCCCATTCAGTGTCGGCCTTGTCCACGGTGCCGGATCTGCTTCACCGGTACTCTCGTCAACCGCAGCGCATCCGCAGTGGCTCATTCGTACTCCCCACCGGAGACGCTTCGTCCACACCCCCCGGAGCCGCCCCACCGACGCCCCGGTCGACAGCCTCTGATCCTCTTCGTCGACACCTTCCTCAACCCTACCGGAGCCGCTTCGCCGACACCATCGTCAACCCCACCGGAGTAGCTTCGCCTATACCATTTTCAACCCTACCGGGGCCGCTTTGCCAACTCACAAGTCCACGGCCTTAGATCCGCTTCCTCGCACCCTCATCCAACCTACCGGAGCAGCTTCTGACGCCCCGTCCACGGCCGCAGATCCGCATCGTCGACACCATCCTTAACCCAACCACCGGAGCAGCTTCACATACGCCCTCGTCCACGGCCACAGATCCGCTTCGCCCACACCGTAGTCCACCCTACCGGAGCCGCTCCATAGACACCCTACTCGACGGTTCTAGATCTCCTTACCGGACCCCGACAGCCAGTGCAGCGTCATCACCCTTGACGTTTCTAACCCGATTCCCACCGTCTGGCAAGATGCCAAGCACCCGCCACGGCCTAGGTACTTGTCACCTTTAAACCCGTCCAGCATCACCTGCCCGATGTACTTCAAATATACTAACAAGTCGCTGTTACCTGTTATGTAGCTGGCAAAAACTACAAGGACAATGTTTCTTCTGGATCTAACAGCTTGGCCAACCAAGATCCTGGACCGAGGCATTGCTATGATCTTGTAAGCGTGTCTCTCTCTCTTGTATTGTTCTGTGCCTGCCAGCGTGCTTTGCTAGGATTTTCGACTAGTAATACCTTTGTGCAAACAATGATTTCTACTACTAGCTGCTAAATTAGAAATGTAGATGTCATACATGATACTACCTGGTACCTCCGTTCCTAAATATAAGTCTTTCTAGAGATTCCACTATAGGCTACATACGGAGCAAAATGAGTGAATCTACACTCGAAAATGCATCTATATACATCTGTATGTGGTCCATATTGGAATCTCCACATAGACATATATTTAGGAACAGAGGCAGTACATTACACAAAATCGTAGGTGGCATGTAGGAATTCCAGTACACTACATTAGGCTCCCTTAGAGTGCCTGCTAGTCCAGCACACAGAGTCATGGCTAGTTTATGCTATGCACACAATCATTAATTGGTGGTTTAAATATGCGCAAGGGATATGCAATGTTTTATCATGTAGAGATGTCTGAAATTAGCCGTGTCAACTGGCAGATAGGGTTACACAATGAAAAAGTACAAGATGTATGTGGCAATTTCATGGAACATCGCAAAAAAGGAGAGCCAGCGGTGAGCCTATACAGTGTGCTATGGTACGTCACTCCTCCATTGCAATCATCGTGACATGTTATTTGTATGTCAGTTCTATTGGCTAAGTTTCCTAGGGACAGTTATTACGAGTTATCCTAAGAAAATAAGCACCTGTGAATATAAGCTCCATGTAATAAGCCAATTAGTTCTTTTCATTGCGTTTTCAGCTTATCTTTGGTATGATTAGCGAAAAGTCTAGATTGCATTATATTTTTTCATTTTGCTGCCCATATGAAAATTAATTTGACTTGCAAACATCACAAATTGAACCCAGTGCAGTACTTAATATGATAGGAAAACAGACCATCACTATTTGCTCAAAATGCAAATACAAAGATACCATCTACTTGGCACAATCTACTTTGGTCAATGTTTTCCATAGAGATCCCATTGCCTAATTTAAACGAAAAACGCATGACCCACATTTAAATGAAGAACAATTATTTATTGAAATTCGATGGTCCAAGTGGCTGGTTATTATCATATAGCAGCACCACCCGAAAGCATCATATAGCAGCAGCAGCTCATAGCAACTCATCATACAACAGCAGCATCAGTAGTGTGCAATTCATCATATACCAACATCAGCTCATAGCAATTCATCATATAGCAGCAGCAGGAGCAGCTCATAGCAATTCATCATATAGCAGTAGCAGGAGCAGCTCATAGCAATTCATCATACAGCAGCAGCAGGAGCAGCTTATAGCAACTCATCATATAGCAGCAGCAG
>NC_057805.1:81153969-81179656 GCF_018294505.1 Triticum aestivum
CATAGCAATTCATCATATAGCAGCAGCAGCTCATAGCAATTCATCATATAGCAGCAACAACTCATAGCAATTCATCATATAGCAGCAGCAGGAGCAGTTCATAGCAATGCATCATATAGCAGCAGCAGAAGCAGCTCATAGCAATTCGTATAGTGGATCCGAATGAAAATTTGGCAAAAAATCAGAGGAGATCCTCACCTTGTTGGATGAGCTCATCCTTCAACAGCACCTCAAGGCCATGGCCTGGGAGGTGGGGAGGGGGAATAAGGTGCCTTCTGCCGTAGTGTGGCATCAGCCATAGTTGTGCAGCGCCTGCCGGAGTAGTGCGTTGGACGAACCACAGTGGAGCAGCAGCTGGAGACCATGAGAATGAGGGGCGGCACCAGAGGGAGGAGCAGCCAGGGAGATTTTCCCCTACCCACCGGCCATGTAGCCTAGCTGGACAGAGCATCGTCGAGGACCAGGCCAGATGGGACCAGTGGCGACGGCTTGCTGGAGGAACCCTAGTGCTGCAGGCAGGGGATCGAGGTAGAGGGAAAGGGGAGAGGATATGCAAGCGGGCAGGGCAATGAACGCTTGCGTGTTTTTTTTACTTGAGGGTGAGGTGTGACGCGGGCGTCACCGGTTGCATTTTGAGTGTAATATAGGCAGACAACAAAGTCATTTCACTATTCCCCTTCCCTTCAATTTTTAGTGAGGTTCTACCTGAAACACCCCCCTCCAAAGCGAAGTTAGTTAAGCCCAAGCCCATAACTCAAAAATGACTTCTTTACATCTTTTATGGCTTATTTTAACAATAAGCCCTAAAAAGGCAGAATAGAACTGGCCCTTAACCTGCAATTCAATTGTGCGTGCAATGATGAATCACTCCTGCCTGCTATAGTGTACATTTAGGCATCATCATACATGGCATAACCTAATACATGTGCATTCCATTGTAGAATCTGGAATATGCAATGTATATGTTAGTTCATACGTTGCACATGACGTTTAAATGCCCCTTAAATATGGCCAGTCAAGTGATGGTCTTTAAGCCTCCTTCTTTGCTTCTTTTCTTGATATGTAAGATTTGCTCACACATCTGTTCAATTGCTTGTTTGGATCAGCCAGCCATACTACGACTGTTTGCTTTGATTACTTGTTGTTCTTGACCTAACACTCTAACAGAGCTTGTCAACGATTTAAACACTAAGGGTTGCTGTAGTGGGGCCTTTTCTAACTCATAGGTGACATAAAGGTTTGGCTGTACACTAAAGTAGGCTCTCCAAGAGTACCTGGAGATCCAGTTCGAAGGTATGCCTAGTTTTTACATAGTGCAGACATAGTAAATGCTCATTTAATTGTGTGCAAGTGCAAGAGATGCGGCATGTTTCATTATGTGGTGTTGTTTTGTTATAATCTCATCCTTTTGTGTTCACAGACCGGAAAGTATGCATATTTATCTTCCAAGGAGATGAGTAACTAGTTTGTGTCACCTTGCAGAGGGGGTGCAATGAAGATAAGATCGAAGATTTCCAAGTACAATATGTTAGGAAGGAGCCTTGCAAGAGAAGTAGGATCTGCGCTGAGCCTCTTCAACTTGTTAAGGTAAGTCACTATATCCAACTCAACAGTTCAATTCCTTGTTTGTTTCAGGCATAGTTAATTTGCTCTTTTCAATTGCTTTATTTGTCCTCATTTAATGAGATGCCCAAAGAATGATGCCTGATGTTGGGTACTTGTATAACTATTAGTTGACATAATTAAAGGCCTTACTATTTAATTACTCTGCCGAAGTGTGCCTGAAGCTTTGAAGTCTATTAACCAACTATTATTGAATGAGGCTCACAATCTAGTTTATACTAGGCTAATGATTGCATAGTTTTGCTTGCTGTAGTATGTTTGTATGAAATCCTCTACTGTTCATTATGCTCCCTAAGACTTTAATTGAGCTACAGAATGGCCAACTGCTTGCTTACTTCTACACAACGTGCTGT
Organism: Triticum aestivum; assembly: GCF_018294505.1. Lineage (NCBI taxonomy): Eukaryota > Viridiplantae > Streptophyta > Magnoliopsida > Poales > Poaceae > Triticum > Triticum aestivum. The sequence continues at coordinate 81,155,946 of NC_057805.1, forward strand.
CTAAATTTGTAACTTGTCTGTGTTTTCGATTGGGCCCCAACATCATGCTCCTCTGGTGAGCCAAGAGAGATTTCTGTATGCAGGCTGCACAGACTACCTTTTTTTATAATTTTTAAAATATCACCTGCTTATGCTTCATGACGTGTAACATTATTGTGTAAGTGCATCTAGTTCCCCTTAGTGATTTTGGTGTATTGAAGACTTATAGGTTAAGGGACTAATGTGTTTATGAGTGTACACAGGTCTATAAGTCTATGAGGAGTTTGATATTTACAGAGAAAGTCGACCCCTAAAAATGAAGTTCTTCGACTGAAGACTTTGGATTTCTGAAGACTTTCTGAAGACTTTGAAAGTGAAGAAATTGGTGTGACCTTGAAGACTTGGTATTCATTTGAGGAACATGAAGTGTGAAGACTTTTGTTTTCGTAGTTTCATTTTCTCTTTCTTGAGTCATAGGAAACACCGTACTGTTAAAGGGGGTCGAGGAAATACTAAGGAAAAATTTCCATGTGATGCTCAACTCAAAATCCTACACCTACCAATCCCTTCGAGTGAAGCCATTGGAAATCTCATATAGTTCAGTCATATTCTTCAGTGACAGAGACGAAGTTCTTCTGGTCTCTAAGGAATTTGTTCTGACTGAGGAGTTAGGAATTCGCCAGTGCGGATTGCCTACACAGTGAGGAACATGATAGCCCTAAGGAATTTGATCCTCAAATTTCCGACCGTTGCTGTGCTATGCGCCAGCTGTCCCAAAATATCTACCCACCTAACGGCCATATCATTGAAGGGCATTTATGTCTTATCATGTCGGGCTGCTCCCTAGGCTATAAATAGCTGCCCCCTACAACCACTAGTTGGTTGGCTGCTCCGAGAGAAACTGACATTTGTCATTTGAGAGCATCCCATCCTCCGAGGACTTTGAGCGAAAATCATCAAGTGAGGAAAACCCAAACCCAAACACCTACAAACCCAAAGTGATTGAGCATCACTGAAGAGATTGATCCTGCGTGGATCCGACACTTGTTACCTTTGAAGACTGTGCTTCTTCCAGACGGTTAGGCATCATGGTCTAGAGCATCCAAGAGGAATTGTGGATCGCCGAGTGACCGAGTTTGTGAAGGTTCGGAAGTCACCTGAAGACTTACTACGAGTGATTGGACGAGGTCTGTGTGACCTTAGTTCAAGGAGAATACAGTGAGGACTGTTTGTCCTCAGGTTTAAATACCTAGCCGCTCCAACCAGATGTACAACTGAGACAGCAGTTGGAACTGGTCTACCAAATCATTGTCTTCACCAAGCTTACTGGTTCTATTTCCTCAACTCTCTCATTTCCTCATTACTGTGTTGTGTGCTTGTCATATCAGTGTTTGAAGACTTTGACAGAAGACTTTCTCAATTTCCTCAGTTCAATTTCTTCAGTCTGTTTGTCTTCATCCTGTGCTATCCTGTGTTTATGCTTTTTGTACTCTGTGTTTGTCTTCATTTCATCATGATGACCATGCCTATGTTCTGCTATGCTTACTCTTGAGTACTTATTCCGCTGCAAGTAGTTCTTCGCTAAGGAATTTCCTCACCCGCAAATTCCTCAGTGAAGAATTCATAAAAATCGCCTATTCACCCCCTCTCTAGTCGATATAACGCACTTTCAATTGGTAGCAGAGCAAGGTACTCCCTTGTTCTGTGTGATTTTGGTTTAACCGCCTGGAGTTTTAGTTATGTCGACCATAGGTATGAAGAAAGTGACATGCCCCATCTTTGACGGTCATGATTATCCCAAGTGGAAGGCCATGATGAGGAAGCGCCTCATGGCACTGAACAGCGAGCTGTGGACCGTCACTGAGATTGGTCTTACCGATCTATGCAAGATGGCAGACACTGATGATATTCGCAAGTACACTCGACTTGACATCATGGCGAAGGATATCATCTGTTCCTGCCTATCCAGAGATGAATTCAGGCGCATTATGCATCTTTGCAATGCGAAGCTTATCTGGGACCGAATCTCTGACGTCTATGAAGGTCATCGAACTTGTCATGATCCCTGGTTTGAGGATTTCAAGGAATCACTCAAAACGATGACTTTCAAACCTAAACCATCATCTTCTGCACCATGCCTCATGGCAAAAGGTGCCAAGGTAACCGAATGTTCCTCATCCGAGTCTAGTGATGAAGAATCTGATGATGATTTTGGACCTAGCTATACCAAGCTTGTTTTTATTGCCACTAAACAACAAAAGGCCTTGGAAAAGGTTCAAAACATCCTAGATAAAAGTGATGATATGTTGGGTGAAGAAATGGATCGCACTAAAACCTTGACTGAAAATCTTCAGAGACTTCAGTCTAGATTTGACAACCTTCAAGGTCATCATAACACTCTCTTATCTGATCATGAGAAGCTTTCTTATGAATTTCTTCAAAGAAAGCAAGATCTTGAGAAGCTAAGAGTGAGTTATGAAGATCTTCAGAAGGAGCGCGATTCATTACTTGCTCAACAAATCAGCGCTGCTCAGGAAGAATTTGTTCCTCCATGTTTGAAATGCATTGAACGTGAATTTGCTAATTCTTCACCTGAATGTTCAAATGCTTCTAATGCTACAAATTCTTCAACTATCTCTGCTATCACTAATTCCTCATCTGAGGACATTGCTAGTATCACTGACGATGCAGGGCTGAAGGAATTGTACATGACAGGCATGTACAAAAGCCTCAAAGGGCATCAGACTCTTTGTGATGTGCTTAAAAAGCAGATCCTCAACAGGAACCCTAGGAAAGAGGGTATTGCCTTGAGAGGAAACTCAGCTGATGGTACATATTGGAAGCCTGAGCAGTACCCCAAAACCTCATGGGTTGCTGCAAAGGGACCTCCAGTTGATCCATCTAATTTATCTGGCTTTACATGTGAATCTTCTCATTCTTCTGATGAGTCATTTGACTCCAACTATAACTGTTTAAAAATCAGAATGGTGAAGTATTTGCTAGATATGTTGGCACTAACTTCAAGAACGGTTCTCCTATGAAGAAAATCTGGGTTCCCAAAAGGTGCCTTGAAAGTCTTCAGGTGAATGTCCTCATGACACCACCTATGAAGAATATGAACCCCAGATCAAATTGTTCATATGGACCAAATTCTTCATATGGATCCAAGTCCTCATACGGATCGAATTCCTCACGTGGATCATATTCCTCAAAAGGATCAAAGTCCTCATATGATCATCATCGTGCTAACCCCTCTGTTTCACAGGAAAGAGCTAAGGGCTATGAATATGAGCATTATTCTTCTAACCATTATGTTCATAAGTCCTCGAAGAATTTCTCTGCTTATTCATATGCTTATCCTAACTCCTCTTATGTGAAACGAAATGGACTGGCTTCTATGCCACCATTCTCTTATGGAGCTCACAGAGTGATGAACTCTTTGCCACCCCTTCAGATGTGGGTGGTGAAGAAAAAGAACTAATCTCTTCTGCAGGGTCAGGTCTCCAAACGAGCGTAAACGTCTGAAGAATTTGCTGGAGACCTGAGAGTGCCTGAAAGGACGCATGCTAATCATGAAGAAATGAACTTTCATTTCTCACTTCCTCATACTGCTTTATCTGTTCTATTACTTGATGAAATTGGTCTGATGAATTGTGATGTCATATTCTTCACTGATGAAGTATATGAAGTTCGTAAGCTGCACTAATTCATCTGCAGGATGATCAACCCAAAGCCACTGAGTGGGTCCTCGATAGTGGATGTACAAATCACATGACTGGTGACAAGAATTTAGTGATGGATGCTCCCTTATCACCACCACATCTGAAGCATATCATCTTCGCTGACAAAGGCAAAAGTCAGGTATTGGGTCTAGGTAAGGTTGCGATCACAAAGGATCGACACATGGACAAAGTCATGCTTGTCGAGTCCTTAGGATACAACCTCATGTCTGTCTCAATGCTTTGTGATCTTGATATGGTTGTTGTCTTTGGCAAGTATCGTTGTGTTGTGGTTATGGAAGCTGACAATTCCAAAGTCTTCGAAGGCTTTAGGAGAGGAGACTTGTATATTGTTGATTTCTCTACAGGACCGCAACCAGCCGTGTGCCTACTTGCAAAAGCTTCAGAAGGCTGCTATGGCATCGACGACTTGGTCATGCAGGCATGAGGAATTTGCACATGCTTGCAAAGAAGAAGCACATCATTGGCATTAAGAATGTCAAATTCCTCAAGGATCACTTATGCGGAGCCTGTGAAGCTGGAAAGATGACCAAGGCTAAGCATCCAGCAAAGACTATCATGACCACTACTCGACCATTTGAATTGCTTCATATGGATCTCTTCGGTCCTAACCATTACTCAGCAGTCACAAATGATGCATCTCTCTATGGCTTTGTTATTATTGATGATTACTCTCGTTACACTTGGGTACATATTGTCACTTACAAACATGAAGTGCAGGAAGTCTTCAAACGATTTTCCTCGAGGGCTTCAACCAACTTCGGTGTGAAAATCAAGCACATCAGAAGTGACAATGGAACTGAGTTCAAGAATTCTGGTCTTGATGACTATCTTGATGAACTTGGTATTACTCATGAGTTATCTGCTCCTTACACTCCTCAGCAGAATGGCGTCGTGGAGTGCAAGAACAGAACTCTTGTTGAGATAGCTCGCACTATGCTTGATGAGTACAAGACGCCTCGTCACTTCTGGATTGAGGCAATTTATACTGCATGCCACATCATCAACAGGGTATATCTTCACAAATTCTTCAAGAAGACTGCCTATGAACTCCTCACTGAAACCCAATGTGAGTTATTTCAAAGTCTTTGGTGCTAAATGTTGGATTAGAGATCCTCATCACAATGCTAAATTTGCACCAAAAGCACATGAAGGTTTTATGCTTGGTTACGGAAAGGACTCGCACACCTACAGAGTCTTCAACAACGTTCTTCACAAGGTTGTTGAAACTGTAGATGTGCGGTTCGATTAAACTAATGGCTCGCAAAGAGAGCACCTACCCTCTGTGATAGATGAACCAGCACCTGAGGAAACTATCAAGTTCAAGGCTACTGAGGATGTCATTCCTACCGAAGAATCTGCTGAAGAATTCATTCCAGAATGTGAAGAACGTCGAGCTAATGCACCTGAAGAAAATTCTGAAGAAAATGGTGCTGAAGAAAATGCTGATCAAATTCCTCGACGACAACCAGCTCATCGTCGCGTTGCAAAAGAAGTGCAAGTTGAAAAGATCATCGATGACATTGAAGCACCAGGTCCTCTCACACGCTCAAAAGCTTCACATTTATCTAACTTTTGTAGGCACTATGCTTTTGTCTCTATCACAGAGCCCACTAAGGTAGATGAAGCATTTCTGGAGCCTGAGTGGATTCAGGCCATGCAAGAAGAATTACATCAATTCGAGCTCAACAACGTCTGGGAACTGGTTAAACGTCCAGATCCTCACAAGCATAATATCATTGGCACAAAGTGGATCTACCGCAACAAGTAAGATGAAAATGGCCTTGTGGTGAGGAATAAGGCACGGCTTGTAGCTCAAGGCTACACACAGGTTGAAGGAACTGATTTTGATGAAACTTTTGCACCTATTGCTAGACTTGCTTATGTTAACCATCATGATATCACTTTATATCAAATGGATGTGAAAAGTGCATTCCTCAATGGTAAGCTTGAGGAAGAAGTATATGTTGCTCAACCCCCAGGTTTTGAAGATCCAAAGCATCCTGACAAAGTCTTCAGACTCAATAAGGCCCTCTATGGCCTCAAGCAGGCCCCTCGGGCATGGTATGATACTTTGAAGGAATTCCTCCTGAAGAAAGGCTTCAAACCCGGTTCACTCGACCCTACTCTTTTCACTAAATCTTATGATGGTGAATTGTTTGTGTGCCAAATATATGTTGATGATATTATCTTTGGCTATACTGACCAACATTATAGTGATGAATTTGCCTATATGATGAGTGAAGAATATCAAATGTCTATGATGGGAGAATTGAAATTCTTCTTGGGTCTTCAAATTTGTCAACAGTGCAATGGCATATTCATATCTCAGGAGAAATACCTCAAGGATGTACCGAGGAAATTCGGCATGCAAGATTGCAAAGGCGTCAAAATTCCGATGCCCACAAATGGCCATCTGTGCACTGATGAAAATGGTATTGACTTCGATCAAAAGGTATACCGCTCCATGATTGGTTCTTTATTGTATTTATGTGCATCTAGGCCAGATATTATGCTTAGTGTTTGCATGTGTGCCCGATTTCAAGCTACACCGAAGGAATCACACCATAAGGCTGTGAAGCATATTCTTCGATATCTAGCTCACACACCAACACTTGGATTATGGTACCCCAAGGGCTCGGCTTTTGATCTCATTGGATATTCTGACTCTGACTATGCTGGTGATGTGGACCGCAAGTCAACATCTGGTACATGTCATTTCCTCGGACGATCTTTGGTCTGTTGGTCCTCGAAGAAACAGAACTGTGTATCACTGTCTACTGCTGAAGCTGAGTACATTGCTGCTGGTTCTTGCTGTGGTCAATTGCTGTGGATGAAGCAAACTCTCAAGGACTACGGCGTCAACATGAAGAATGTGCCTCTCTACTATGACAATGAGAGTGCCATCAAGATTGCTCACAACCTAGTTCAGCACTCGAAGACAAAGCACATTCAGATTCGTCATCATTTTCTTCGTGATCATGTGTTGAAGGGCGACATTTCTATTGAGCATGTGAAGACTGAAGAACAGCTAACCAATATCTTCACAAAGCCCTTGGATGAGAAGAGATTTAGCAAGTTGCGGTGTGAGCTAAATATCTTAGAATCTTCGAATGTTCTTTGAAAAGGACACTCATCCTAACACTTAAGCAAAATTGATGACTTAGATGTGCAACACATGAAGAAACATTTTTCTTCAATCAATGAAGAATAACACTCTAAGTGTGAAGAAATTAACGAAAAATTTGATTCTCAGAACCCTACGACAATTGTACGCGGTGTCTGAAATCATCATTCTTATACGGTGGGTCACGCCACCACCAAAAGTTGAAAATCTTCAATTTGAGTTTTTCCTCAATGAAATTCCCCAATTGTTCATTTTCTTCAACTTTGCATTGTCTTCACTGTTTCCGTCGTTTTTCTTCATTGGCTATATATATATATATGTTTATGTCCTCTACAGCATTCACTTATAGCTAATTCTTCAAGTTGGTTTTTCTGCTAAGTGAATGTGATCGGACCCTTCTCCCTCTATGCTATACTCAACCCAATCTATTCACAAATTCTTCATGTGCGTTCTATTTGAAACTCGTTCAAAATCTTCACTGTGTCCTTGTCAGCTGAAGAATTTGCGAACGGAACTTTTAACTTATCTTGTCCAAATTTTTGGCTTTGCCGCTCAAACCGTTCCGCATCCCACGAAATACTTATCTATTCACCCACGATCTAACACGATCTCCACTTCTCAGTACGTGGGTGACACATGTCAAGCGAATGAGAAGGGTCAGGGGCACGTTCGTCCAAAATCTTCGGGCGAACAGTTTTTCACCGTGGCTATAAATACCCCCTTTCCCCTTCCTCACTTCCTTTACTCCGCTCGACCTCTCTCCAGCTTGAGCTTCCCAAACCCTAGCGCCGCCGCTACTTCATCGTCGCCGATGACTAAGAGCTTCACTTCCTTGACCTCGTCGCCGCCGTACTCGCGCCGGCCGCGGAAATCTTCACTCCGCCGCCGCCGTAGCCGTCTTCCTCCGCCGAGTTAGGGCGTGGAAGATCTGCACAGACGAAGTTCTCATCTCTACCTCGCAGTTCGTCGTGTTCTTCGTCCAGGGTAATTAAAAGTTACTTTTACTACCCTCTTTGATTCAAATGATTTCTACAAAATCTTCAAAGGTGTTTATTCTTCAAATTCTTCACACACTAAACACCTCACATGTCATCTGTTCTTGATTCGTTTCTCTAAGTAATAATTTTTCTTCAAGATTCCTCAATTGTGTGGATCTTCGATCTATACAACTCTGGAACCTAAGAGAAAGAACGCTTAGTGAAATTCTTCAAGACTCATCTGGTCAAATTCCTCAAACTTGTTCTTTTTGAAAAACCTTCTGAGAACGCATATGACCTCTCCAAATTCCTCGCAACTATACTCTGTTCACAGGTACTCATGTCCGCTGCTGAATCTCTAGGTTCTCATCAACTTAACTCATTTGTAGCGTTCCTCGAAGAAAAGTTGCATACTTCTTCAGAGAATTCAATTGTTCAAATTCCTCATCTGAAGAAAATGGCTAATGGAAAGAAGCCACAGAAAGGAGGAAAGAGGCCTGAGGTCAACACTGCATTTGAAATCCCTGAGGACATCTATGCTGGATACTGCACACCCCCTGAGGAAGATAAAAATCAGTGCAAGGTGCGCAATCAGAAGATAGAGAGGAGATGGGCAAGAGAGTGGAGGGAGTACAGGTATGTGACTCCCAAGTACATGAAGAAATTCACACTCAATCCTCCATGCCCAAGACCTCCGTTGGCACCTGGCCAAGAAACTGATCCCACCAGCCTCAAGCGTGGTGAGGATTATCCTGATGAATGGGCCAAGCGCCAGGCCAAGCTGGCTAGACAAGCCAGAGAAGCAGTGAGGAAATTCAATGAAGACTCTGCTGCTGCCGCTGCCGCTGAGGCCTCTGTCAAGCCAAAGAAATCCATGGCAAAGAAGCTTGCGCGTAAGCCAAGTGCTTCACCTTCAATGCCCTCAAGTCCAAGTTCCTTAGCAATGCCCTCACGGCCAGAATCCTCAAAGCCCTCACGGCCAATTCCTCACGTTGCTCCTGCTCCTCCAAAATCCTTAGCTCCTCCGCATAAGTCCTTAGCTGCTCCGACCAAATCCTCAGCACCTGTGCATCTTGCCACGTGCCAAAGGACTACAGGGATCTCTATTGCCTCAGGAGCTTCAGCTAGTTCCTCAGCTGCTCCAAATTCTTCAACATGACCCTCTCTGCTGAAGACAAAGACCACTGCTGCACGAGGTTCTCGCCCAAGTCCTCACAAGAAGCAGGTCGCCTTCCAAGTGCCGTCTGAAGAAGACGAAGCTGATGATGAAGAACTTGCTGAAATCATCAGAGATAGGCAAGTCAGGGCCGCTAGAGCCAAGGGCACAAATGTGCCTCTGCTTTTGGATCAAAGTTGATCCTCGATTACATTGATCTCTGGCACAAGAACCCAAACACTCCTATGCCTGACTTCAAGCTGACTCCTGGCCAAAATCATATGCTGACTGCCTTCATCCAAGAAGAGAAATAGATATTTGAGAAGGCTAGGAAGATCAAGAAAGTGCAGTACAGGAAGGAGAAATTCCTGAAGAACAACGTTATCTCTATGAAAACTGATGATCTTGTGAAGATCCAGTCTGAAATAAAAGTCCTCAGCGATGATTTCAATGCTTACTATGTTGATTGGCAAGGAGCCAAGGTCAGGTTTGTTAAACTGACTGAGAAGTTCACCTCCAATGTTGCAGCCCCGTCGCAACAAGAAATTCCTCGGACTGAAGCATCTGCTCAGCCAACTGAAGAACATGCCAGCACCACTGATGACATTCGGGCTGCTGAAGAAAATGTGAGTTCCAGGGCTGATGACTGCATTCCAGCCGCTGACGAAATTGCCAGGGCATCCACTAGTGGTGCGCCTGAAGAAAATGAAGAGGTCAGGGCAACTGCATCAGTTGTGCTTGAAGAAAATCAACCACATTCCTCTGCTCCTCCTGCGCCTACCCCAACTCCAATTCTTCCATCTGCATCAGATGTGAAGAAGACCAAGGCTGCAGAGCGTGCAGCAGTGAAGAAAAGGAAAGCATCAGCTTCATCAGATTCTTCAGCTCCGAAGAAGAAGAAGAAATTGACCAGCTCAGTTGCAAACCCCATTGATGCTGTTCCGATCTCAACCATGCCATCAAAGGACCTTGTTCCTTTTGATGAAGAATATGTGATCCCTAGCGGATCTGATGAAGAAAATCCTTCTGTTGATTCGTCAGAGCAGATGGATGAAGAAGTTGAAGTGGATGAAATCCCTTCAACTCCAGTTGTTTCCTCGCCTATGCCTCAGTTTACTGCTGAAGAGGCCAGCGTTGAAGAAATAGAAGATGAAGACGTGGACATTGGCTGTACCACACCAGTGATGAATGATGACTTTTGGGAAAGTCAGCACCCCAACTCTCCACTCTTCACACCTTTACAGCAAATTCCTCAGTCCCCTGTTGCTACTGAAGTACAAATGGGATCTGAAGAACCTCGTGCAACCCCATCTGTCCATGAAGAAATTCCAGCCACTAGTGCTGAAGAAAATGTACATGAAGAATTGAAGACCCAGTCTGTCACTGGAGTAGAAGCTGAAATTCCTCAGCCTGAAGAACCTGAGATTGTGATTCCTGAGGTGATAATGCAATTGACTGACACTCCTCAGCCCAAGCCAAAGGATCCATTCTCAAAAAAGCAGAAATTCAAGGCTGATGATTTCTTTGGCAAGCACGTGTTCTTCACTGACTACAATCCCTATGATTCTGCTCGTCTTAGAAGGAAGCACTTCTGGACCGCCAGCCAGGCCAACTTCTATTCTTCACTTCTCTTCAACAAGGACAAAGTCTTCGACCACGAGCATATTCCTCATGTGGACATGGAATCACTGCCATGCTTCACTCCTGTCCTCAGTGTGCTTCATGACACAGGCCTCCTCAACTTTTGCACATACATAGTTGATTGGAATGAAGAACTCATTCTTCAATTCTACGCAACTTTGCACATGACAAGAGATCCTGACGATGTGAACTCCTGGGTTTTGGACTGGATGACTGAAAATACTCACTATAAGGCACCGGCCACTGAATTACTTCACGCCCTGCCCATCAGTTCTCCACCTGAAGGAGCTCGTTGCATGTACCAAGAACCTTAGCTTACTGATCACTATATGCAAGTGCTGATGAAGCCATTGAAACCAGGTCAAGCCTCAAGGACAAAATTCCTCGTGAAGGAATTGCAGTATGTACCAAGGACAGTCTATCGCATTCTGACGAAGACTATGAGTCCAATCAAAGGCCACGCCTCATCTGATGAGGAAATTGTTGGCATCATGAAGAATCTGGTTTTCAATATCATTCATGGCATTCCTGTCAATTATCACGATTTCTTCATGAGGACTCTGGCAAATGTTGCACTTTCACCGTTTGAGCTGAAGCCTTATGCACCGTGGATTATGAGATTCATCAGAACAAGGTCTTCACTCAACTACAAAGCTGATTTTCAGAATCACCTCAGCTACTTGCCCCCGATTGAAGTCCTCAAGCGGACCTATTCCTCAGCTGATGAAAAGGGCAAGGCACCAGCTGTTATAGATGAAGGCATTCATCCAATGGATGGTCAATTTCGCAAGGCTGCATCTTATTCCACCAATGATGACTCTGCCACTCATGATTCTGCTGCCCATGCCTCCAAGCCAAATCCTCAAGCTGCTGCTCCTCGTGTGATGACTGACCGTGAACTTATGCTAAGTCTTCACCAGAAGGTGGATCAAAACCATAAATGGGTTAAGCGTCAATTTGGTTCAATTCTTCACAACATGACTGCTACACATAACGCAGTGAAGAAAAACCATTACTACCTCCATGAAGTCTTCGGTCGCACCTGGGCTGTTCTGTCTCACATCTATAGCGAAGAAGAACTGAAGAATATGGGTCTCAAGGAGGACTTTGACTGGTCTGCACCTCCACCAAAGAAATACAAGAAGGCCAAGGTTCCTTCCTTGGTGGCCAGCTCCTATTCTTCATCGCGCGAAACTGATGAGCGTGAAGACTTGGACGACACTGCGGCAGGCCCTACATCAACAAACGACCCCAACAACGCTGGCGCTCCTTCATCAACTTGATATTCTTCAGGGGCGTTAGTCCTCATTTTCAAACCTTTTGGTCATTCGATGACAAAGGGGGAGAAATTTGAGTTAGTCTTCAAGCGGGTCTATCTTTTATGGGCGTTTTTTCTAAGTTACAACTCTCGTTCTTCTGATGACTTTGTTGGATCGAGTTGTAAACTTAAAACTCTATGGTGGCCTGATACTTTTGTTGTTTCTTCTGCATGCTTATTCCTTGTTAATGTTATTGCACGCATGCTGAATTACACCAGTCACCATATTTCATCATGCATTTCAAATTCTTCATATATTATGTCAAATGTGTGTATGAATTACAAGATATAGGGGGAGATCTCCATGATTCAACTCTTCAGGTGTGCATTGCTTCAAGTGGGTCTATCTTTTATGGGCGTTTTTTTTCTAAGTTACAACTCTCGTTCTTCTGATGACTTTGTTGGATCGAGTTGTAAACTTAAAACTCTTTGGTGGCCTGATACTTTTGCTGTTTCTTCTGCATTCTTATTCCTCACTAATGTTATTGCACGCATGCTGAATTACATTAGTCGCCATATTTCATCATGCATTTCAAATTCTTCATATATTATGTCAAATGCGTGTATGAATTATAAGATATAGGGGGAGATCTCCATGATTCAACTCTTCAGGTGTGCATTGCTTAAAAAGAAAATTCCTCACTATGCACATCTCCAGGGGGAGTTCTTCTATATCTTGCAATCAAATTCCTCAATATCAGTATTTACACTTCATATGTTTATCCCCGTTGAAAACTTAACCTATATTGTCATCAATCACCAAAAAGGGGGAGATTGTAAGTGCATCTAGTGCCCCTTAGTGATTTTGGTGTATTGAAGACTTATAGGTTAAGGGACTAATGTGTTTATGAGTGTACACAGGTCTATAAGTCTATGAGGAGTTTGATATTTACAGAGAAAGTCGACCCCTAAAAATGAAGTTCTTCGACTAAAGACTTTGGATTTCTGAAGACTTTCTGAAGACTTTGAAAGTGAAGAAATTGGTGTGACCTTGAAGACTTGGTATTCATTTGAGGAACATGAAGCGTGAAGACTTTTGTTTTCGTAGTTTCGTTTTCTCTTTCTTGAGTCATAGGAAACACCGTACTGTTAAAGGGGGTCGAGGAAATACTAAAGAAAAATTTCCATGTGATGCTCAACTCAAAATCCTACACCTACACATCCCTTCGAGTGAAGCCATTGGAAATCTCATACAGTTCAGTCATATTCTTCAGTGACAGAGACGAAGTTCTTCTGGTCTCTGAGGAATTGGTTCTGACTGAGGAGTTAGGAATTCGCCAGTGCGGATTGCCTACACAGTGATGAAAATGATAGCCCTGATGTTGGGGATATAACTACTGGTATAACCCGCCCAGGAGGGGCCGGGTTATGCTATAGCAATTCATTATATGAAGCCCCATATCAAGCTTGAAGATGGTGGTTCAATAAAGGGCCTAAAGCCCGTAGGCGACTTAAGGCCTGTAGTGATAAACCGCCGTAATGGCGTGACTTGTGTTGTAAGGCAAGATTAACTAGTTACCGAGCCGGATACTGTTTATAAGCTGGCCGGGACTCTGTAGGCCGCGGGGCGTCAACCCGTGTATATAAGGGGATGACCCGCCGGCGGCTTAAGGGAGATAACATCAAATCGGTAGCTAGGCATAGCGGATTCGCTCCCTGGTCATCGAAACCCTAGTAATTCCACCTCAACTGGAGTAGGCTTTTACCTTCACCGTAAGGGGCCGAACCAGTATAACCATTGTGTCCTTTGTCCCGCTTTAACCCCTTTAAGTTTCCTAGTTGCGATGGCTCCACGACTAAGTCCTTTCACAAGGGCATCTGCCGTGACTATTCCACGACAGTTGGCGCCCACCGTGGGGCCAGCACACGGTGGATTTGAGTTCTTGTAGGGAAGCTTCGAAGGGCTCAAGGGATACGCTGTGGGCCGGATGACCAAGAGTCGTCGCGGAAAGCTCTACATCAATGACGCAGGCTGGGGCCCCGACGCCGGCTCAATCGAGTACGGGTACCGGGTCCCCTTCGGCGGAATCCACGTTTTCATTGGCAAGATCGGCAAGCCGGGCCCTGAGCCAGACATCTGCACCGACCTCATCGAGACGGCTCAGCGTGCGAGACCCGCCCAGACCCTGCCTGCCTTGAAGTGTGCTTTCGTGGGATGCATCCACGGAGGACTCTCTGAAGGATCTAGATCTAGCGATGAGACGGCCATCTGCTCTGATGATGAATCATCCATAGGTGAGACGGACTCATTGTATCGACTTCGAGACGGCAGGCTCGGGGGTTGTTCCGATGGCGACAGTATTCCGGACCATTTTGAGCCGCCAAGCCGGGTTGGAATCTTCATGGCCGGCACGCAACCTGTTCAAAACTCCGCCACTGGGGCAGGAGGCCCTGTGCACTCGCCGGCTCAGGTGCTGATGGATCTCACGGATAAGATGACTGCCCTGCTAACCGCCACGGTCGTCCCAGCGGATCAAGCTCAACATGATGCGAAGGTGGCACAGTTAAAGCTGGATATAGCACGAGCCAAGGAAGATCTGGCAGCGGAAGGAATCAGGATGGCTCCAGAACGGACGGCTCTGGACGCCCAGACTCAACTGATTCAGGCGCAGTCTTTCCGGCTCACGATGGATCAGAACGCATCCAATGAGGTCATGAGAAGGAGGCATCAGAAGGCTCAATCTCGGCTCCCTCCGGTTTATGATCCTCGAAACCTCTTCAACACGCCCGGTGCAGGGCCCAGTAACCCGCCAGAAATCACGGCACCTGGGGCTGGAACGCCGGTTCAGCCGCAAGTGATGGGGCCTCCCCGTGTGAATACTGCCACTGCCCGACCTCAATACGTGCCAATACCACCGGGTCATTATTCCAATCCGTTGGAAAACATGATCGCTGCAGCGGCGCGACTGGCGGCTCTCCCAGTCGAGGATGACTCTCCAACGGCGGTCGAAACCCGCAGGGTCAGAGAACTTCTTCAGACGGCTTTGGCATAACAGGAGGCATATTCATATAGCCGGGACAGGATTCATTCAACCCCTCGTCCAAGCCGAAGCCCAAGTTATAGCAGACACATGGTTTCAGCGGCCGTCTCAAGCAACGTCCGGTGCCGTGACTTGCCAGCTGGCCATGGCCCGACGCATCATGGAGCCTTTAACGCGGTAGACCAAGACAGAGCACATCAAGAGGCGGAGCAGGCGGCTCAGCTGACAGCTTACCAACCCTTCCCGGTTTATCCGACGGCTTGTATCGAGGCAGGCATAGCTACGAGATTACTATGATGCCGGCTCTCCGTAACGAACGTCTGCCCAAGGATTTCAAAGGACCTAGGAAGGTACCTAATTACACGGCTGATTTACAACCCGGAGCATGGATTGAAAGCTACGAGATGGCTATGGAGATGCTGGAGGTCAGCGAAGCGGCAATGGCCAAATACTTCACCATGATGTTGGATGGGACTGCCCGCACTTGGTTGAAGGGACTGCCACCTAATTCCATCGGGTCATGGGCAGAGCTGAAAGCCCGGTTCATCCAAAACTTCAAAGATACATGTAGGCAATCTATGTCAATTGTGGATTTGACTAACTGCAAGCAGCAAGAAGGCGAGTCTACAACCCATTGGGTACGCCGGGTCAAGGAAATAATACATCCGTCTGTTAAGATGGATGCCGGCTCTGCGGTCTTAATGTTGGAGAAAAATTGTCGTTTTGCGCCCCTGAAGATGAAGCTTGGGCGGCTCAAGCGCGATTGCAACGATATGGGTACGCTGATGGCGGCTCTGGTCAAGTACGCCGACTCTGATAGTACCAAGGATCCCGCGTCTAATGATGAAAAGACAGGGAAGGGAAAGAAGAATGGCAATGGCAAGGGCCGTCAGCATAACGCGGCGATTCAGGGAGGTAATAAGCGTAAGGTTGATGATGGTATGGAGTTTGTGGCCAACACCAACACGCAGGGTAACAATCACCGACGTAAGGGGAGACAACCTCCCCGGTCTGGTGGGTCAGGCCCGACGCTTGAGCAGTTGTTAAATGAGCCCTGCCCAAGGTATGGCTCTAGGGAGAAGCCGGCCACTCATCTATGGAAAGACTGTGTGATCATGAGAGCTTTCAAGAATTCCAACATGTTCAACGGTAACAATGGGCAGGGCGGCGGCTCAGGTGGCGGCGGCTTTCATGGCCCGGGCGGCGGTTCAAATTCCAATTTTCAGAATCCTCAAGGTAATCAAGGTGGTTTTTACCAGCAATCTGGCCAGGGTAATCAGCAACAGCAGCAGGGGGGATACCAGACCCATCCAAAGAAGCTCAACAGTGGATAGTATCATGTGTTTACTACCAGTTTGTGCAAGCGAGACCAGAAGCTTCATAAGAGGGTTGTGAACGCTGTTGAGCCGGCAGTTCCACGTTACTTGCGAAGGTCTGAGCAGCCGATTGTATGGAGTAGGGAAGATCACCCTCCCCGGTTTGATAATCCAGGTCACCTGGCCTTGGTGGTGGCTCCTCAAGTTGTGGGGTATAAATTCACTAAGGTACTCATGGATGGAGGTAGTAGCATCAACATCCTCTATTATGAGACCTTCCGTCGTATGGGATTAACTGATAAAAACCTCAACCAGTCCAATACTGTTTTCCATGGTATGGTGCCCGATAAGTCGGCGTATCCAGTTGGTAAGATCGAGCTGGAAGTAGCCTTTGGAGATGAGTACAACTACAGGGCGGAAAAACTGACTTTTGAGGTGGTCAAAATAAGAAGCCCGTACCATGCTTTATTTGGGCGGCCGGCTTACGCCAAGTTTATGGCACGGCCGTGTTACGTATATTTGCAGCTCAAGATGCCGGGTCACAATGGGACCATTATGGTTCATGGCAGCCGAAAGATAGCCTTGGAGTGCAAGGAAGGTGACGCTTCTTACCCGGCTTAAGCCGCCATGAGAGCCTAGCCGGCTTAAGGCATCAGCCGCCTCGTTCTTTCTGCGGTCAATGTGCTCTACTTGGTAACCCTGAAAATGTCCGGCAATGGCATCAACTTCACGGCGATAAGCTGCCATGAGGGGGTCCTTGGAATCCCACTTGCCTGATACTCGTTGGGCCACCAAATCGGAGTCGCCAAAGCACCTCACCCGGCTTAAGCTCATCTCCTTAGCCATCCGAAGACCATGGAGCAAGGCCTCGTACTCAGCTGCATTGTTAGTACAGGGAAACATCAACCGTAGTACATAACAAAATTTGTCACCTCGAGGGGAAGCTAACACGACTCCAGCCCCCGAGCCCTCCAATTACCTGGATCCGTCAAAGTGAATTGTCCAGTATGTGTTATCCGGTTTCTCTTCAGGCATCTGCAGCTCTGTCCAATCGTTGATGAAATCTACCAATGCTTGTGATTTGATAGCTGTGCGTGGCACATACTTTAGATCATGAGGCCCAAGTTCAATGGCCCACTTAGCGACTCTTCGTGTGGCTTCTCTGTTTTGGATGATATCTCCTAAAGGAGCAGAACTAACCACAGTGATAGGGTGGCCCTGGAAATATTGCTTAAGCTTCCGGCTTGCCATGAATACCCCATAAACAAGCTTCTGCCAATGTGCATACCGTTGCTTGGACTCAATAAGTACTTCGCTGATGTAGTAAACCGGCTGCTGAACCGAATGTTCCTTACCCGCCTCCTTGCGCTCCACCACGATGGCCACACTGACGGCTCGTGTGTTAGCAGCTACATACAATAATAAGGGCTCCTTATCAACAGGAGCTGCAAGAACTGGCGGTTCAGCTAACTGTCTTTTCAAATCCTCAAAAGCGGTGTTGGCCGCATCACTCCAGACAAAGTCATCTGTTTTCTTCATCATCTGATACAGCGGTATGGCCTTTTCACCCAACCGGCTTATAAATTGACTTAAAGCAGCGATTCGACCTGCCAGACGCTGGACGTCATTTATACACGCCGGCTTAGACAGAGAGGTGATTGCCTTGATCTTCTCCGGGTTAGCTTCAATGCCTCTATGAGAAACCAGAAAACCCAAGAGCTTGCCTGCAGGAACACCAAAGATGCACTTGGCCGGGTTAAGCATCATATTGTAGACCCGGAGATTACCAAAGGTCTCCCTCAGATCGTCTATCAAGGTCTCCTTCTCTCTGGATTTTACCACAATATCATCCACATAGGCATGAACGTTGCGCCCAATCTGATTATGAAGACAATTCTGTACGCACCGCTGGTAAGTCGCCTGGGCGCTCTTGAGCCCAAACGGCATAGACACATAACAGAAGGCTCCAAAAGGGGTAATGAACGCCGTCTTCTCCTGGTCCTTAACTGCCATTTTGATCGATGGTATCCAGAGTAAGCGTCCAAAAAACTTAAACGCTCACAACCCGCCGTAGCATCAATAATTTGATCAATACGGGGGAGAGCAAAAGGATCAGCCGGACAAGCCTTGTTTAAATCCGTATAATCCACACACATACGCCAGGTGCCGTTCTTCTTGAGCACGAGCACCGGGTTAGCTAGCCATTCTGGATGAAAGACTTCAACGATGAACCCGGCTGCCAAGAGCCGGGCCACTTCCTCACCAATGGCTTTCCGCCTCTCCTCATTAAACCGCCGGAGAAACTGCTTGATTGGCTAAAATTTTGGATCAATATTAAGAGTGTGCTCAGCGAGTTCTCTCGGTACACCCGGCATGTCAGAAGGTTTCCATGCAAAGATGTCCCGGTTCTCACGGATGAACTCGATGAGCACGCTTTCCTATTTAGGATCCAGATTGGCACTGATGTTGAACTGCTTAGATGAGTCGCCTGGCACAAAGTCAATAAGCTTAATCTCATCGGCCGACTTAAATTTCATTACCGGCTCATGCTCCGTGGTCGGCTTTTTCAAAGACGTCATATTTGCCGGGTCAACATTAAACTTGTAAAACTTTAATTCCTCTGTCGCACAAACAGATTCAGCGTAAGCAGCGTCACCTTCCTCGCACTTCAAGGCTATCTTTCGGCTGCCATGAACCGTAATGGTCCCATTGTGACCCGGCATCTTGAGCTGCAAATATACGTAACACGGCCGTGCCATGAACTTGGCGTAGGCCGGCCGCCCAAATAAAGCATGGTACGGGCTTCTTATTTTGACCACCTCAAAAGTCAGTTTTTTCCGCCCTGTAGTTGTACTCATCTCCAAAAGCTACTTCCAGCTCGATCTTACCAACTGGATACGCCGACTTACCGGGCACCACACCATGGAAAATAGTATTGGACTGGTTGAGGTTTTTATCAGTTAATCCCATACGACGGAAGGTCTCATAATAGAGGATGTTGATGCTACTGCCTCCGTCCATGAGTACCTTAGTGAATTTATACCCACCAACTTGAGGAGCCACCACCAAGGCCAGGTGACCTAGATTATCAACCCGGGGAGGGTGATCTTCCCTACTCCATACAATCGGTTGTTCAGACCATCGCAAGTAACGTGGAACTGCCGGCTCAACAGCATTCACAGCCCTCTTATGAAGCTTCTGGTCTCGCTTGCACAAATTGGTAGTAAACACATGATACTGTCCACTGTTGAGCTGCTTTGGATGGGTCTGGTATCCCCCCTGCTCCTGTTTCTGCTGATTACCCTGGCCAGATTGCTGGTTAAAACCACCTTGATTACCTTGAGAATTCTGAAAATTGGAATTTGAACCGCCGCCCAGGCCATGAAAGCCGCCGCCACCTGAGCCGCCACCCTGCCCATTGTTACCGTTGAACATGTTGGAATTCTTGAACGATTTCATGATCGTGCAGTCTTTCCATAGATGAGTGGCCGGCTTCTCCCTAGAGCCATGCCTTGGGCAGGGCTTATTTAACAACTGCTCAAGCGTCGGGCCTGACCCGCCATACCGGGGAGGCTGTCTCCCCTTACGTCGGAGATTGTTACCCTACGTGTTGGTGTTGGCCACAAACTCCATACAATCATCAGCCTTACGCTTATTACCTCCTTGATTCGCCGGGTTATGTTGAGGGCCCTTGCTGTTGCCATTCTTCTTTCCCTTCCCTGTCTTTCACTCATCATACGCGGGATCCTTGGTACTATCAGGGTCGGCGTACTTGACCAGAGCCGCCATCAGCGTACCCATATCGTTGCAATCGCGCTTGAGCCGCCCAAGCTTCATCTTCAGGGGCGCAAAACGACAATTTTGCTCCAACATTAAAACCTCAGAGCCGGCATCCATCTTATCAGACGAATGTATTATTTCCTTGACCTGGCGTACCCAATGGGTCGTAGACTCGCCTTCTTGCTGCTTGCAGTTAGTCAAATCCATAATCGACATAGATTGCCTACATGTATCTTTGAAGTTTTGGATGAACCGGGCTTTCAGCTCTGCCCATGACCTGATGGAATTAGGTGACAGTCCCTTTAACCAAGTGCGGGCAGTCCCATCCAACATCATGGTGAAGTATTTGGCCATTGCCGCTTTGCTGACCTCCAGCAACTCCATAGCCATCTCGTAGCTTTCAATCCATGCTCCGGGCTGTAAATCAGCCATGTAATTAGGTACCTTCCTAGGTCCTTTGAAATCTTTGGGCAGACGTTCGTTACGGAGAGCCGGCACCAGACAAGGGACACCTCCGGTCCTCGTAGCTATGCCTGCCTCGATAGAAGCCGTCGGATAAACCGGGAGGGGCTGGTATGCTGTCAGCTGAGCAGCCTGCTCCGCCTCTTGATGTGCTCTGTCATGGTCTACCGCGTTAAAGGCTCCGTTATGCGCCGGGCCGTGGCCAGCTGGCAAGTCACGGCGCCGGACGTTGCTTGAGCCGGTCGCTGAAACCATGTGTCTGGTATAACTTGGGTTCCGGTTCGGACGAGGGGTTGAATGAATCCTGTCCCGGCTATATGAATATGCCTCCTGTTGTGCCAGAGCCGTCTGAAGAAGTTCTCTGACCCTGCGGGTTTCAACTGTCGTTGGAGAGTCACCCTCGACTGGGAGAGCCGCCAGTCGCGCCGCTGCAGCGATCATGTTTTCCAACGGATTAGAATAATGACCCGGTGGTATCGGCACGTATTGAGGTGGGGCAGTATTCACACGGGGAGGCCCCATCACTTGCGGCTGAACCGGCGTCCCAGCCCTGGGTGCCGTGATTTCTGGCGGGTTACTGGGCCCTGCACCGGGCGTGTTGGAGAGGTTTCGAGGATCATAAACCGGAGGGAGCCGAGATTGAGCCTTCTGATGCCTCCTTCTCATGACCTCATTGGATGCGTTCTGATCCATCGTGAGCCGGAAAGACTGCGCCTGAATCAGTTGAATCTGGGTGTCCAGAGTCGCCCGGTCTGCAGCCATCCTGATTCCCTCCGCTGCCAGATCTTGCCGAGTCTGCCGTCTCGAAGTTGATACAACGAGTCCGCCTCACCTATGGATGATTCATCATCAGAGCAGATAGCCGTCTCATCGCTAGATCTAGATCCTTCAGAGAGTCCTCCGTGGATGCATCCCACGAAAGCACGATTCAAGGCGGGCAGAGTCCGGGCGGGTCTCGCACGCTGAGCCGTCTCGATGAGGTCGGTGCAGATGTCCGGCTCAGGGCCCGGCTCGCCGATTTTGCCAATGAACCGTGGATTCCGCCGAAGGGGACCCGGTACCCGTGCTCGATTGAGCCGGCGTCAGGGCCCCAGCCCGCGTCGTTGATGTAGAGCTTGCCGCGACGACTCTTGGTCATCCGGCCCACAGCGTATCCCTTGAGCCCTTCGAAGCTGCCCTTCAAGAACTCAAATCCACCGTGCGCTGGCCCCACGGTGGGCGCCAACTGTCGTGGAATAGTCACGGCAGATGCCCTTGTGAAAGGGCTTAGTCGTGGAGCCATCACAACTAGGAAGCTTAAAGGGGTTAAAGCGGGACAAAGGACACGAGGGTTATACTGGTTCGGCCCCTTACGGTGAAGGTAAAAGCCTACTCCAGTTGAGGTGGAATTACTAGGGTTTCGATGACCAGGGAGCGAATCCGCTATGCCTGGCTACCGATTTGATGTTATCTCTCTTAAGCCGCCGGCGGGTCATCCCCTTATATACACGGGCTGATGCCCCGCGGCCTACAAAGTCCCGGCCGGCTCATAAACAGTATCCGGCTCGGTAACTAGTTAATCTTGCCTTACAACACAAGTCACGCCATTACGGCGGTTTATCACTACGGGCCTTAAATCACCTACAGGCTTTAGGCCCTTTATTGAACCGCCATCTTCAAGCTTTGATATTGGGCTTCATACGATGAATTACCATAACGTAACCCGGCCCCTCCTGGGCGGGTTACGCCAGTAGTTATATCCCCAACACCCGCCCCAGTACTGGGTGGCGTCGAGGTGATCTCACCAACAACTGCATAAAAGAGATTTTTGATGTCGGCAAAACTCAGGTATTCCAGAACTGCAACGATAAAATTGTGACAACAACACCTCGGAGCTCAACTCCCCGGGACACTGCCACAACCCCTAAATGTCAGGAGGCACCAAGAACAATGTTCTCGTCACAAAACCATCGGAACGATTCCAAGATACCCGCATGATCCTAAAAAAATTTAGTGAATCTGAGGAGAGAAGAGTCAAAACTTCTACGTCAGGAGGCCTCACCAGAGCGACGAAGGGACTGAGGAGTAAAAAGAATCCTACTCTCCGATATATATAATCCTAAGACTCAAATCATTTTTGTTCTAGACTCAACAATGCCAGCAATTTGATCAAGCGGGGGGCTCCTAAGTCGGGGATGGCTCTGGTTACCAACTTGTAACGCCCACGATGCGGCTATATCTCCCACGTGTCGAGGCATGACTTAGAGGCATAACCGCATTGTGGTATTGTCACAAGAAGGGTTATCTTCACACAATCCCATGTAATTAACAAGAATGGGATAACGAGAGTTGGCTTACAATCGCCACTTCACACAAAACATAAATTAATTCATACATCATCCAAAATCCACACATAGACCGACTACGGTCAAAACCAAATGAAGATAAGATAACCCCAAATGCTAGATCCCCGATCGTCCCAACTGGGCTCCACTACTGATCATCAGGAAAAGAAACATAGTAACGACCACGTTCCTCGTCGGACAACCACTTGAGCTCGGTTGCGTCAACTGCACTGGCATCGTCGGCACCTGCAACTGTTTTGGTAGAATCTGTGAGTCATGAGGACTCAGCAATCTCACACCCGCGAGATCAAGACTATCTAAGCTTGCAGTAAAGGATGGTGTAATGAGGTGGAGCTGCAGCAGGCACTAAGCGTATATGGTGGCTAACATACGAAAATGAGAGCGAGAAGAGAAGCAACGCAACGGTCGCAAAGCTAGAAATGATCAAGAAGTGATCCTGAAACTACTTACGTTCATGCATAACTCAAACCGTGTTCACTTCCCGGACTCCGCCGAAAAGAGACCATCACGGCTACACACACGGTTGATGTATTTTAATTACGTCAAGTGTCAAGTTCTCTACAACCGGACATTTACAAATTCCCATCTGCCTCATAACCGCGGGCACGGCTTTCGAAAGATAATACCCTCCAGGGGTGTCCCAACTTAGCCCATCATAAGCTCTCACGGTCAATGAAGGATAAACCTTCTCCCGGGAAGACCCGATCAGTCTCGGAATCCCGGTTTACAAGACATTTCGACAATGGTAAAACAAGACCAGCAAAGCCGCCCGATGTGCCGACAAATCCCGATAGGAGCTTCACATATCTCGTTCTCAGGGCACAACGGATGAGACATCCTACGAGTAAAACCAGGCCTCAAGTTTCCCCGGGGTGGCCCCGCAGTCTAC
>NC_057805.1:81179900-81182273 GCF_018294505.1 Triticum aestivum
TGACCCTCGGGCTCGCGAAAACCCAAGGGAAAAAGGCTTAGGTGGCAAATGCTAAAACCAAGGTTGGGCCTTGCTGGAGGAGTTTTATTCAAGGCGAACTGTCAAGGGGGTTCCATAAATCACCCAACCGCGTAAGGAACACAAACTCAAGGAACATAATACCGGTATGACGGAAACTAGGGCGGCAAGAGTGGAACAAAACACCAGGCATAAGGCCGAGCCTTCCACCCTTTACAAATATATAGATGCATTAATTAAATAAGATATATTGTGATATCCCAAAATATCCATGTTCCAACATGAAACCAACTTCAACTTCACCTGCAACTAGCAACGCTATAAGAAGGGCTGAGCAAAAGCGGTAACTTAGCCAAACAACGGATTGCTAGGAAAGGATGGTTAGAGGCTTGACATGGCAATATGGAAGCATGATATAACAAATGGTAGGTAGCGCAGCATGGCAAATAGAGCGAACAACTAGCAAAGCAAAGATAGAAGTGATATCGAGGGTATGGTCATCTTGCCTGTAAGGTTCTTAGAGTTGTCGAAAGCTTGATCCTCGTAAGCGTACTCAAAAGGTTCCTCATTCACAAACTCGTCTCCCGGCTCTAACCACAACAAGAACATAAGCAATGCAACCACAATCAATCACGGGAAATGCACAAGCAACATGATGCAATACATGCATGACATGCGAGATATGATATGCGATGCATATGCGTGCTCCGGAAGAAAAAGGATGAACAAGGCAGTAACTTGGCAAACCAAGTATGCCACTGGAAAGATGAGATGATTTCGGTCGAAATCGATATAAAGATCACCGGAAACGAATGCACGGTTTGCAAATGGCAAGCAAAACAAGAATGACACGATTCTGCGATTAACATGATGATAGCACTTAGAATACATCAAGTAACTATGCTACAGCACCCCAACATAGCAACAAAGCATATTAAAGTAATCTACAGGAGATGCTTGACAAAAGATGAACAATGAGCTACGGCTAGATCACACAAGAGCAGGCTCAAACAAGGATGGCAAAAATGCAAAAGATATTAGCTTCACAGACTTAGTGAAAATACTGAACATGGCTGAAACAGTATCAGGTAGCAATGTTCAGAGCAAGCAGAACACATGCTACAAGAACTTAACATAGCAAAACAAGGCACGTAATGAATCTACTAAATGCATAGAACAAAAGTCCCTTAATGACCATGAGCCAAAAAGGAACAGAAGATATGATGGCACCCATGTAAACATAGCAAGTTTCGTTAACAGGTTTCAGACTTAGCAGAAAACAGAGCATGGCATTAACAGCATTATGAAGGCATCTTTGTGAGCTTGATTCACTCATGACAAAGCAATGCATGACAAATAAAAGCATACCTACAGCAAGATCGCATGTTTATAAAGCTATCCATGGCAAGAGAAAATACATAGCATGTATGGATCAACTACAACAACCTTGGCAAAATTGAATATCATGTTAACATTCTGCCAGAAATATTTTATAGCAAAATTAGAGCAAGATTGAGACATGCTAGGGCACTCCATAATTGCAAAAAGGGGCATGGATAGATAGAGCACAACTACATCTACAAAACATCCTTACTGAACATGCCCAAAAGAAGCACGGATCTCAGTGTAGACACATGGATACATGGCAACAAAATAACAGCAGTAACAGACTTGGCAAAATTCAAAGTCCCGGAAAACAGAAACATCACGAAGCCTAGTTTGCATGGTTGTGCTAGTCACCTCATAGATCAAAAAAATATATGGCATACACCTCTGTAAAGATGGCATGGCATAGATCAAAACACCTGTAGATCTCATGCCCATAAGATGCACACATCAAATGCAGCAAAAATAACAAAACACCAACTTCTGTTAAGTAACAGCAGTAAACATCATATAGCACTCTTGCACCAGAGATTTGGGCATCAATATGGACTCAAACGAGCATGACACAATGGAACGAAAAGAAGAGCATCTCGAGGCGAACATTTCGATATATCATGCATGCAAAACGGAGCAGTATGCGATGGGATATGATGCAATGAACATGAGCACATAATGTGAAATATTCAGGACTTAGAGGATTTCGAGGGGGGAATCGACCTCGTTTTGGATCGGGATCTGGCGCGGCTCGGTTGAGCTGGCCGGAGCTCGTTCGCCGAAGACGGAGACGGTGGTAGCCGGCCGGAAGGACGAGGGAGGTCGGGGCCGGCCGGAGGAAGCCGGAGAGGGGCGCCGGAGTTGCGGGGCGGCGCGGGCGGAGGAGCTCTCCGCGTGAGGCGGCGTCCGGGCGCGCGGCGGAGAGGCGGCGAGGTTGCCAGAGCGGCGACGGGCAGAGGACGGCGGAGGGCGGCG